>NW_022170511.1:49344208-49452031 GCF_008802855.1 Photinus pyralis
CGGGCTACCACATTCCCTTTAACGGTACCCACTTCCGACGTCCCGTTCACCCGCAATTCGCGTTTGAAGATTTGACTCCACCATCAGGAAGATCGTGTCGGGGGCTACCCCATTCCCTTTGACGGTACCTCCTTCCGACGTCCCGTTCACCAGCAATTCGCGTTTGAAGATTTGACTCCACCATCAGGAAAATCGTGTTGGGGGCTACCACATTTCCTTTGACGGTACCCCCTTCCGACGTCCCGTTCACCCGCAATTCGCGTTTGAAGATTTGACTCAACCATCAGGAAGATCGTGTCGGGGGCTACCACATTCCCGTTGACGGTACCCCCTTCCGACGTCCCGTTCACCCGCAATTCGCGATTGAAGATTTGACTCCACCATCAGTGAGATCGTGTCGCGGGCTACCACATTCTCTTTTACGGTACCCACTTTCGACGTCCCGTTCACTCGCAATTCACTTCTATTGGCGACACAAGAAAGAGAGACAGCGATTCGAGATTCACGAAACGTTAAACCGCGTGAGTTCGCAACGGAAGGTAAAAGGCGCCTGTCTACTTCTCGAAGACGCGCGCGCGCGCCTCGCAAAAGGTCGTTAATTTCGCCCCTATGACAAAAAACAAAATTCCGCCACGCAGGAGTTGTGCGCGTTTACAACATCTTTCCGACGACACCAATTTCAAAAGAATCGGACCAAAACTGTAGTAGAAGATAGGAAAAAAACTGAAAAACCTTCACGTTAGTATACTACGCTCGAGGATGACGCCCAGATGTCGCCAACCCCACATCATGTAGCCATGTCCCTAAGGTTGACAAATTTCACGGTCCTGTAGATACACGTACACCCGTTGCCTTTCTACAAGAGTTCTTCTACGCGCCCACATTTGCTGCCAGCCAGCCAGCCAGCCAGCCAGCCAGCCAAAGTGAGATTAAAAGCTACTTTTTACAAAAAAAAAATTTTGCAAAAATGCGCTAACCAAAGTGAGATTAAAAGCTACTTTTTACAAAAAAAAATTTTTGCAAAAATGCGCTAAAAATCTAAGGATCCTCTCCGGCTGCAGCTCCCTCATCTGCTGAGGTGCTATTTCAGCCCCAGGTGTAGGGGTACGGATGATGTATATTTTTACAGATTCTTCACAACAAAACTTCACTAGAAACTACTACATTTTTTACCACAATTAAATTATATTAGAAAAAAGACAGGAATATGCGGTGAAACGTCAAATAAAAAAATTACAGAAATACAGACACACCACGTATCTATATACCGGTTTTAATAAAATTTATGACGTTTAATTGGATATACCTATATGCTTAAAATCAGTTTCTTAGATGACGTCATTACTGGGGTTGGGGAGTCCGACATTTTTGCGGTCTGGGGCTTTTTTTTAATCTTTGACATATACAATATCCCAATGCAAAAGTTCACAATCGCCGTCAACACTGAAACATTTTTGTGATGCTTGATGAATGACTCCATTTCGTTAATAGGTCTCTAATGAAGGGTCAAGGGTATTATTGTGAAGTACCTATTATAATAAATTTTTTCCTTTAGGCGATCGATTTCGACATTTATTGTCATCATCAGGCCGTAGCTAAAATATACATATATAAATATCGTATGTTAACAAGTTAAAAGTGTTGTCTTACCGTCAAAGTTAAAATATATTAAAATGTGGATGGATGGTGGTAACATAAGCATTTTTTTGTGAACAGATGTGGATGTAGATGGGGCTGAAATAAATTATTTTGTGAACAGATGTGGATGTAGATGGGGCGGCTGAAATAAATTAGCTACGGCCTGATGATGACAATAAATGTCGAAATCGATCGCCTAAAAGAAAAAATTTATTATAATAGGTACTTCACAATAATACCCTTCACCCTACATTTTTATGATTTTCAATGCTATGGCTAATTCTTATTACACGCAACGCGAAGTGGGCAAACCTAGATACCCCTACAACCCGAAATAAGAACATTTGAGTAGGTACTGGTTTCGGGTTGTGGGTACCCACAACGCGTATCGGTTAAATTATTTTACCCATTCTTCGGAAACTGGACTCTTATCTCATTGTGGGTAAACTGCATTGCTCACAACGCGTAATGGATATCATCAATTTTGGACACTGCCCGATTTCGGCTATTCGCCTGTCACAAAAGTGAGCAACCTTTCCACAAAGTAATCTTTTACATGATGGCATAATTGCCATCTTTCGACGTTTGGTGAAATGCCATCGCGATGCGGGGTTAAATCCTCGAAAAGTTCCCTGACTTCCAAAAAATCTCGCGAATGCGAAATTTTAAAGTGCACTTCCACTAGAGGTCCCATCTTCAAGTAATTACCTGTGATAGACATCGTACTGTAAATTCTGTCAAGGTTAATGCGTCTAAAATGACTAATAGCGTTAAAATTGAAAGTTGTTCAAATTTTAAGCGACCTTTAAGTTGTTTCAAATTACGGACATATTCATGGAGATGTGTCGATCGGTATTAAGTAGGTAATTTAAAAGCAAATTTGTACAACATTTTTTGTATTTCTTCAGTTCACTGCTAAATGTAACGTATATTTTAAGGGAAATTGTGAGCACAGAATTTTTTTAATAAACAAAAGTAAATTCAATGGGTTCTAAACTATAAGACCGCAAAACTGCTTATTTCATTTCAAGGGTTAATCGAGACCTATCTTAGAGTATTGGAAATAGAACAACTGCGCCCCGAAAAACTATAGCAAATTCTTTAGTTTCCATTAAAATTTGCGGATATGGGGTGTATTCTTCGTCAATTGCACCACTTAGACTAACGCACGAAAAAATTAATACTGCAGTTTTTTTGGATATAATCCGAAGGGTCAAACTGATTCACATTCATAAATAACGTTCGAACGCTTTTGTTGCAATTTATTACTACTTCCAGTGTCCCTAATTGACTCTTTGGGAAAATATCGACAAAGACAGCAAGAAGAAAAGAAGAAGAGAAATGTCACAGGACATTTTGTGTCTTAAGCATTACCTGCCTGCAGTGTCGAATAATTATTGAATGTTTGTAAGGGGTGATTGAAGGATTATCCAATCACCTCACCTTGAGGAGTGTATCATTGAAAAGCGAAATTGAAATCGACCCTAATATTGTGTTTCGTTCTTGCGAAACATCTCTCATCTTATTTTTGCCTGTTTATGGACAATGGTGGCTTTATTAATTCTGCATGGAAATACACAAATAGACTTGTCCCAATTAAATCATCATCGATGAACGTACTAAAAATAACGTGGAGATTACATTCGCGACTCAGGCGGTTTAACAGGAGTATGAATAAAATATATGTTTTTCCGGGGGATTCGATCAATACACATTTAATCGGGTATAATCCAGTCTAGCTTATTGCCTTGAAAGCAATAAAAAATAATTAATAGCGCCAGGTTTTTAAGAGAACTTTTCGTCGTTGATTGAAGATTAATAAGGTAAAAAAGCTTACGAAACGTCGAAGAGATTGCATGGAACGTATTGCTTATAGGCTTAAGTAGCTCGTCAATAATTCATTGAAAGGGGCCTACTCTAGTTTCGTATTGATTTATTAAGTCACCAAATTCACTTCTAATTAGTCATATTCCCGGTACTACAACTATACAAATCGCAAATCAATATCACCTAATTAATTTACCACGTCAACGAGGTTCAACTAATTCCCGACACGATGCATTATACGGACCCAAACACAATTTGACGGTATAATACCGTAAATTTTGTTATCTACGCTGATTTTACGCATTCCGTGTACCCAGCAACAACGGTATTTTATACATTTCTGTGATATACATATAGATAAATAGAGGTAATCAAGTTGTCCAAGTACCAAAAGTATGAATTTTTTCCTAATCCGCTTACAATCGTAGATTTGTTAAATTATTATCAATGTTGCAGTGTTAATTACATTCTTACTTATACTTATCTATATTTTATTAAAAATTAAACCGCCACTTTTGCTAATTTCGAAAACCGATCAGTCGCATGAATTTTAGGGTCCAGGGGAGCTTTATTTATAGATGAAATCCACGAATTTTCACATCCCTTATAGTCCAGCACCCACTGCACCACCGCAAGTTTTCCTCTGAAAATTCTTGATAGAGGTAGCTAAAGATCTGCGCCGGTGTTACAAATTCCAAGCGTAGGACTGGGAAAACGTATAGTCGGGGCCGAGGTCGGGACTGAGAAAATTCAAATGCTAGATGCATTTCGTGTAACAATTGAGTTAAAAGTGGTTTCCCCCTATTTCGACCCCGCTCAATCCGATTCTGCCTGTTGTCAAGTCACAAGATGGCGTTCGATATGGCCGGTTTTGGACTACCCTGGCGTATTTTCCGTTTAAACTGCCCGATTTTTGCAGTTTAAGGATCTGGGCCCACGTTTTTGGGGTACAAAATGAGGCCGGAAGTGTAAAACCACGATGTCTCAGATTTAGGCTAAAAGGGTGCTAAGGATTTCGATTTATCTACCTTTTGTCAGAATGCTCTGAATGTTACGAATCTGGTATGCGGAAATAGGTTTTTAGGGTAAAGAACACAATGGAATGGAAGAAACGCGATTGCTCGTTTACGACTGAAATGGTGCCAAATGTTTGAACTGCTGTTCTAACTTTATCTAGAATACAGTTACATTCAAGTTTTGTATATGTTGGCCGTAGGTTTATGGGATCAAAGAACACAGTGAAAGGGTAAAAATGTGAGCAGAAGTGGAAAATCGCGATTTCTCATATTTAAGCGCCTAAATTTTGAAGTGTTGCTACTGTGCTCACACTGCTTGTAATTTAGAGAATCAAATGTGTGGAGTTTCTGAGGTGGAGGAGTTAAGGTACCTACTAGAACGTCACCGGCGAGGTCACCGGAAACGTGGGGCCTATTTCATAAAGCAACTTTGCCACTTTTCACTTTGCATTTGCATCATTTTGGAATGCAAAGATTATTACCTGTTTCATAAAATATGTAGATACATAAAATTGATCAATTCTTTAGTTACCTTATTTAAAGGAGCCACTCTGTGTATAGAGACCTATGTCTGCATACAGGATGAGAATGTTAAATGTTCAGAGCAGTCTCAAAAATCGGAATTTTTAGTACCCAAATATGAGAAATCGCCGCCTCATTTTCGACCCTATCGTCGTATTTCTTGACCTCAAACCAAAAACGTAAAAACTGTAAAAATCGGGCATTTTAAGCGGAAAATATCCCAGAGTGGTCCAAAAACCGCCATATTGGATGCCATCTTGAATATCTCACTTCCAGACGAAATAGGGGGAAACCGCTTGTAACGCAATTGTTACACGAAGACGCAAGATGAGCTTTTACTAAAAAGTGGTCCTGATTATTACTACTAAATTTGTTGGACTACATGTGACCACTTTAATATACAAACATTTACTAAGCTGCATACAAAAATCAGCGCGTAAATCTTTGCATAATCCAGTCAACCTGTGTTTTTAGTGGGAAAAAAATAGTATAAAGCTAATTTTTTCCCCATCGACTACTACCATTTAGACAAGTGTTTAGCCAAAAGTCCCCGCCCCTACCCCCCTTGCTTCACCCCCTGTGCTCCCCTGAACATGAAAAGTGTAGGGGTTTCGTAAATCGCGTCTCTCTCGATTACTAAACAACATATCGGATTGCAATTTGTTTTATTCTCTTTGCTATAACATTGTCTACAAATAAGTTTCAGTTGACTTTCGTCGTAACTTTTACCGTTTGTTGGTAATGACTATGAAAAGGTAAAAAGTAGTATATTTTTCGGCACGTAATTTTACTTTTTGTCGCAGAAATTTTCACGCCGACATTTTATCAAAAAATGTTGCCTACAAAAGTTGTAGCTCCCATTATTACCTTTAAAATGATATGACATAGTACGTACTTTGTTGAAGAGCCTGCGAGATTCAGCCGGTGTAATGCAGAATGCGTACCCAGTCGTGGCGGGTTCCGTCGAGGTGGGCCCGGCGGCGCGGCGTTGCAATGCTAATATTGTTGTATAGTGAGTGTTTTTTTTAACTTTAAGGTACACTATTGCATTTTCTCTAAACAAAACCTAAATTCCACCCTTTTTAGATTTGTGTCAAATATTAATAAGTCCTTGTATACAGCTAAAAATCGTATTTTAAATAGTTTTCTATTACCCAAAATCGTCCTGAAACCTTCATTTCCATGCTTACTTTCTGTCAGGAAATTTTAGTTTCCATGACAGGCATAGCAGACTACGTTTTCTGCCGTTTGTCACTTTACTGGCCGCACCTGTCGCTTTACCGGCCGCACCGTCACTTTACCAATTACCGGCCGCATTTGTGACATTTCCAAATGTCTATTAAGACTCCCGTCATCACTGAGATTGACATTAATCAAAAGTTCTATATTATAAAAATTGAAATTTGATATTAAAATACGATTTCGGGTAAAATTTCATACAAACCTCGTAAAATGACATTACCTGACACGGAAATTAAAGTACTCGACAGTAATGTATCATTTTCCTGACTTTTATGTAAATAACTATTGTTTAAAAATGCATGTAATATTTTTTTTATGTTATTTTAGAACAAACTAATTGCGGTATCTTAATTTGAAGTAAAAAATATTTTCAGATTATTCACATTAAAAAATAAATTGATGTTGATCAGTTCCGATTTCCTAAACTTCCAGGACAAGTTCTTCATTTTCCTTGACTTCAACCAAAGTTACATTACTGCATGATCCGCCACAGCTCCCACACATTTCTGTGCAACAAGTGATGCTTTAAAGCAGCTGCTATTACTTTTGAAAGCCTTTTTGCAGTTGCAGGATCCAGTTTTGAATCTGATAGCATGCTCGATAGACGATAAGCGTGTTGTTCAAAAGCACCAGATGTTGGAGGGAGGGATGCGATGTTAAATTTGGATTTTAATGACATTTTTGCAACAGCTTTAAGTTACATTGACTATCAGGCATGCAGACCTTGTGCATCCATATTTTTTCAAGAAAAAAACCTCTCCTATCTCTTTGAGAATATTTGTGTCTGCCTGTTTTTCATAAAACTGTCATTTGATGAACTTAGCAAGGAAGAGCAATAGTGTCTCCCAGATTCAAAGTATGAGGCCTACAGTTGTTGTCGGACAGGATTCCGATCTTTTCGTTGTATTCTTAGGGCTACCACAGTGCCAAAATGTACAACTATTCTTTCACAAGCCCTCTGACATACCATCAACCTATGACATCAGCAAGACCCGTGAAGAGATTGGTGATATGAAGGACGTGATATTATTTTTTTTATGTTTTCACAGAATGTGAGACCAGGTCTTCTTTATTCGGCAAAGGCAAAATCAACGAGAACAAATCGGAAATGGTCAACATCAATTTATTTTTTAATAAAAAAAAATTAAGATACCGCAATTATTTTCTTCTAAATCAACATAAACGAAATATTACATGCATTTTCAAACAAAAAACTATTTAAAATACGTTTTTTAGCTGTACTTATACAAGGACTTATTAATATTTGACACAAATTTAAAAAGGGTGGAATTTAGGTTTCACTGAGACTCGTTTGGTTTTGTTTAGAGAAAATGCAATAGTGTACCTTAAAGTTAAAAAAAACACTCACTATACAACAATATTAGCATTGCAACGTCGCGCCGCCGGGCCTACCTCGACGAAGCCCGCCACGACTGGGTGCGCATTCTGCATTATACCGGCTGAATCTCGCAGGCTCTTCAACAAAGTACGTACTATGTCATATCATTTTAAAGGTAATAATGGGAGCTACAACTTTTGTAGGCAACATTTTTTGATAAAATGTCGGCGTGAAAATTTCTGCGACAAAAAGTAAAATTACGTGCCGAAAAATATACCACTTTTTACCTTTTCATAGTCATTACCAACAAACGGTAAAAGTTACGACGAAAGTCAACTGAAACTTATTTGTAGACAATGTTATAGCAAAGAGAATAAAACAAATTGCAATCCGATATGTTGTTTAGTAATCGAGAGAGACGCGATTTACGAAACCCCTACACTTTTCATGTTCAGGGGAGCACAGGGGGTGAAGCAAGGGGGGTAGGGGCGGGGACTTTTGGCTAAACACTTGTCTAAATGGTAGTAGTCGATGGGGAAAAAATTAGCTTTATACTATTTTTTTCCTTCAACGGGTGTTTTACGACACAGGTTGACTGGACTATAATTAAATGGTCTTATAGTCCTACAAATTTAGTGGTACGTTATCCTAGTCTTACGCTTGTAACTTGTAAGTTGTTTAACACCTACGCAGATCATTAAAAATTTTCACAAAGGAAAAACTTGGCCGTCTTGTCGAACTCAACCTACTCACGAAATTTTATCGAGTTATTAGTCACTGAAAAAAACAGGCGATGGTTGCTAACTTGCTAGACTATTAGCGCACCTCCTTTTCCAAATGTTATCGTTGAAAAGGCGTTCATTTGCAGAATTTAAATCGTTGGTTGAACATTGGTTTTATTGTCGTTTACATTAAAGATCTCAATTCACTCTTTTTTTGATCATTAAACAGATGTTTGTACTGTTATCTTGTACTAACACAAATTAAATCGTCGAAAAGTTTAATTGAATAAACGTGTAAACAAATATAGAAAACGAGCTCCTGGGTATGACTATAGCATGTACAAAACCTAATTTTAAAACTGGCTTTATACTTGCTTTTATTCCAAATGGCTATGTATCAAATTTAATTTAAATGCTTTCATAAATAGGAAAGTTTGCAATTCGGTTTATAAATGGTCGAGATTCCAAAAGGGCACTGTGAATGTTGATCGATTAGCCTCAACTTTTGGAATTGTGTTTTATATGGCTAAAGCTATAGGTACGCATTTTAAATTTCATGCAATTCGGTTCATAACTCACGGACATGTCAAAAGGAGCTTCCTTATTTTTTGGGCTACATTGCCAATTCACGAACTCCGATATACAAATTTGATAAAGAATCCACCTGCAAAATTTCATCGTCCATTCGTTATCGAGATATCGTGCTAACGGAGAGACGGACAGACGAACAGACACCGCAAAATTATAAACTCGCTAGGAGCTCGTTAATAAAGCAACAAAGCATGCATGAACGCAATAGACGCTGTTGGTGTTGTAAATGAAATAAGCGAAGGAATAAGCGACAACCTATAAGCACCTGATCTTTTATTTGTTTCCAGAAGTGATTTAGAGCTGATTCCAAGTAGATAACCTATTTGAATACATGCTTCCAGGGAAATTAAATGTCAGAAAGTTTAACTGAGACATGAACATGATGGCGAATTATTTCAGAAAAACCGAAGAAAGTCAGAAATTTTCGTTGATTTTTGACTACAGAAGTTTCTCCCGACGTCAGTCGCATTGGTACACTTGGTTTTTTCTCTCACTTTACTATTTAAACAAGTCGGGAAAATAAAATCTACCGAACCTTTTGTAACCATTTAGCATTTTTAGGTCTAATTTGACTGGACTATCGGCCCAAAAGTTTTTCAGATTTTCCTTTTATATCTAACTATAGGATAGTAGATGAAAGCTCAATGCTCTTCTACATTCCCCGTCCCTAATAAAACTAGAACTTTTAGAAAGAAATGAGCCAGTTAAAATTTGCATAATTAATTAATTGGGATAGCCTACATTTTTTCTTTTTTTTAAATAATGGCAGAGGAAACTAGAGCATTTTTTTTTAAATAAGCGAACGTTCCGTTTCCAAGAGCCCTAAAAACATGAAAATTTGGACTCCAAAAATGGTCAACCCCGAATTCCAAATTAATCCGATACACAATACTTTTTACCACCCGCACGTTAGGGAGGTAAATATTGCATTGGGGTAAAAAATGACCCCCCATGTTTTGACGGAAATACACGTTTTGAAGTACCAGGAATCCCAATCAAACAAAATCTCGATGATGTCTAAACTAAATTTGGTACACGTATAGTCTCAGACATAAAAGGAAGAGCTGAAAAGCTACTGGGTACAACGCGCCTGCGTAGGAGCGCGGGTGGTATCTGTGCTAGCCACAGTAAATTGTTTAATTAATAGCTGGCAAGCCTACACTTGGTAGACGCATGCGTGATAGATGAGTGTAAAAATTATTCGATAAAATTGAAGGGAATACCCAAAAATCTAGATAATGCCCTTATTTTTAATTGTTAAAAAAACAAGCATATTAAAATTTGGGCTTTTAGTACCACGATAGTTGAACTAAAATTCCGTCTGTCATAATAATAAAAAATATATGCAGATTGGTAGTAATGCCATTTCATACAAAATCGGATAGCGTGCTCAAAAATCTAGTTAAGACGGTTTCCGATTCCGCCATGTGTCTGAACCGTCCTTTTTGAATTTCCATTAAAGATGGCAATTCAAATAAAATCTTCGCGAAATCAAGATGCTCGGGTTATATTAAGAATTTAGAACCAACTTGTACACACAAACATTTATCCAGAAAAAAATCTTTTTGAATAAATATTCACTATTTTGAAGCCATATTATTGGAATATTGGTGTTGGCTTCAGGAAAATTATTAAATGAAGATCTCGTTTCCACTTATGGAAGACAAGATGCAGCATACGGTTAAAATCTAATCTAATATAAAAATATGATTATTAATAGTCGAACACTTGAAATAATAGTAATCAACGTGTGACCAATCTGTGCAAATTAAAAGATGAGAAAGTTCCTACTAATAACCGCGGAGTTGATGGGATGCATGTATAGAAATAGAAATACAAAAGCTTGTCATAGCCATTTGGGTAGAAAGTCCAAGAGAACAAACTTATAAATTGATAGAAGTGGGGAAAATTATTTCACCTCCGATTTACTCGTGATAATAATGCTGGAGAATGATTCCTAAATCGACTCGATTCATGCACTCGTGAATCAATTACCTACAAATTTGAGGTTTAATCTGAGTTATGAAATCCTTACTATGCAATTCCTGCACACAATTGTAGCTACAAGAAGCAAAGGTCTTATTGAATTTTCAAATTGAATAAGACCATTGTCGAGGTGTCGCTAATTGTGAAAGCGATTTTGTTAATCAGAAAACGCAATGGAGAGTACGTGTAAAATTGGCGTTTTTGCTAATTAATGATTACAAAAACCTATTGTATAAATTATATTTACATTCCCACGAGAACAACGAAAGCATTTACTCAATATCGCGGTTAATTAACAAAATACCGATCGTGGAAGCATAACACTAAATTAACTTGTAAAAATCTTCGTGACTGGAAACGTATACTTTATATGAGCCAGTCACTACCAAATACTAAATACCACAGATCGAAAAATCGAAATGATACTGATTTGACTCATTTTCAATAGGCTTCACAGTGCTATTCATTAAGAAGTAGACATAGGGATTTATGTGTCTTGTTTTTAATTTTAATTTTTAATTTTAATTTTTTAATTTTATCCCTCTCTTGTTTTGGGCCCTCAACAGGCATGCGCCCAATATCCCTGTGTCTACTTTTAAATGACAAAATTTTCTGAAGGGCGCCTAATTTTATGTAACCGAAATATCTTCTGGCTATCGCATTAATTAATTTAAATATTGCTGCTTTAGGTTACGTATTTTTATTTTCGTTCGTGTACGATGTGTTTAACTGAAGAAAAAGTTGATATTGTTAATTGGTAGGTGAAGGAAACAACTTAAGGAGCGTAAAAGATTTATTTTAGATGTTAAGCCAAAAACAACAATATTCAAACTAATTAATACAGCAGCTAGACGTTTATTTGTTTTAAAAAGTTATTTCAGATGCATAAAATTAAGCGCCATTCAGAAGGGATTTGGTCTTTTAAAAGTAGACATATGGAAAACCCACGTAAATCACTATGTCTAATAATAAATATCATTGTATAAATGTAACTGTGCAAAGTTTGCACTGGAATATGTTCAAGTGTTTGCCAGAGACAGAGAGGCCCCTACGGGATCATTGGATTTGGCCCATTGTTAATAGGCTTGTTACACATGGCATATCGGTCAAATGTGCAAAGTTTGAACTGAATCGGTCCAAGCGTTTGGCTTTGTAGAATTTTTTTCCACATTTCAAAGTGCAAAAAAATAAAGCAGGTTTCATTTGAAAAAATCAACTTTTTAAGGTTCGAAGTTATTAAACTTGACCATTAATTTTAAAATACCCTGAAGAAGGGCGATCAACATTTAAATCATTCGCATGTAGAATCACGTCAGTATTGTTGATTTTGGAAGACTTTTTGAAATTCTTTATGACATTTTGACCATGAAATGCTTCATTTGGATCCATTAATTTATAGCACCTAATGAATCTAAAAAGTTCTCAATATAGTCTCTCATAAATTCAGAAATCTTCAGGTTGAAATATCTTTTTTCGGAAATGTTAAAACTAGATCAATTGAGAAATTCGTTATAACTTATAAGTACGTTGTATTCGTGGATGCAAAATGTACATACCTAACAGAGCGTATAAATTTATGTTTGAATAAACTCGAAAAGAAATCGAATCTGTCAAAAAACGCGACGAGACGATTCAAATTAAAGTGTAGCTTAATTGTTAAACGATCTTTCATGCAATAATGCGAACCCACGCCACGTCGTATATATCACGAGAGTTTGATTGATGTAAACTTAGACATGATATTTGCGATCTGAATGAATAAATCCAATGTCATCCGATTTTGAATAAATATTGAATAAATATTATGCAAATTGGATTATCAAATTGGAAAGGTTTTATTTTTGAATCTCGCGCAAATACGTATTTGCCGGATTAGTACAGTATTCTCGAAAAAAAAAACCTGTTTCTTTCTACTAACGATTAAGAGAAAATTACCGTCGGCTTTGATTAGAAACTCGTCGTAAAAAGGAAGAGGACATAAAACCTCTTCTAATGTATAGATAAAAAATTTATTCAAATTCTAGAGTGGATTGAACGGGGGTTTGAAAGCACTTACACGTTGCTGAGAGGCAATCCCAGTGACTGATTAAATTACGTGAACCTAAACGGCCCAAACAACATCTTAGCTGCAAATGTTCACAATTTTCGATTTCAATTAGTGCGGCATGATTATAGCGTTACTCTTACAGCTACGAGTATAAAAAAGCCGGTGCACAAAGTAAGTGCATCGACACGCATGTAAAGTATTCTTACATGACACATGATGTTCAAAGAGTCTATTCTTATTCTAGTATTCATAGGTGTCCGTTTATTGCACTGGAAAGCTTCCACATTACACATACATTAACTGAGATACGAGATTCTCCATTTGTCCTTCACAATTTAGTACTAACAAAACAACGATGATCTTCGAACGCACCCAAAGTTCACACCTGAATCCTGATTGTTTCGTGTTCTCTAATTAGGGTTAGTTTGACAAATAGTCATTCATTTATTTATTTAATTCTTACTAAACACATACCATCCCTTAATAATCGTCATTCGTTTACATTGCGAGTGGGGATCATTTTTAAGCATAATCTAATTGCTAAAGTTATGGGAGGAAGCGAGTTCAATTTTGGGGGAATTACCGTTGAGTTAAATTCCTCAATGGTATTACGTATTATTTACATATTTGCTTAACTCTTAATCGACACATGTATGATGTGTAATACATCAAAATGTGTGTTTTAGGAATCAAAGAAATACATGAATCGTCGATTTACAAATAATAATAATTTGCGAGAAGCTCAGTTACTGTATTAGGACAGTGGCGACAACTTATCATAATCCGCCATATTGGGGATAAAAAATTCTTTGAATGTAGGATCAACATACTTTGTCATGTCAAATTGTGACCGTATAATAATAAATATCAGTTTCATTGAAAGATTCTCCTTCTCCTTCAACACTATGGCGCAGAAATAATCGTTTAAAACTGTGCAAAACAAGGAAACCTCCAAAATTCTAAAAGATATATGGAAAACGGTATAATAAGTATAAAAGATGTTGCAATAACCAAAATGTACGTATAAAGGTAACCATGTTAATCATTAAATTGTGTTTGACATTTTAGTGTGTACTATCACTTTTTGTCCGGCGTCGCCTTCGGAAGAAATAGTGACACTTTAGTCTCTTAAATGGAAGGCAAAGGAAAAAAAGAAATGTTGTAAAATTTATTTTTTATGAAGTTATTTAAAAATATATTTCAAAATAAATGGCACATTATTATGGCCACTTTTTTCCCTCTTCAAGATGCAAATTTTAAATTTCTGACGTTTCGTCTCCGGTTTACCATCATCAACTTTGTTTTTTTATAGATGTCATTTTTACTTTTTGTGTTATTTGATAGAGCAGATTTAAGAAATGTACTATTTTTTTAAATATTGTTAAAATATCTTCTTTTTTGCCTGTCAAACTTTGTCTTGGGTAGTGTATGTTCCCAGTTTCTTGCGTTTTTACGAATTAATCATTTCTTATTAAAAAAATAGTGATACTTACATTTTTGTAATCAGAAAAACTGACTTCCATATAAAAACAAAGTTGATGATGGTTAACCGGAAACGAAACGTGAGACTTAAAATTTAAAACTAGCATCTTGTAGAGGGAAAAAAGTATGTAAAAGAAAGTATGTAAAAAATTGGGTGATAGAGCATTTTCTCCAAATAAACCGAGAGTCCAACGTGTGTCGTTTGGGAGCAACCCCCACAAAAGTGGTGAAATTTGCATTTCTTCTTTAATTTTTTTCTCACTAACCATAAGAGAGAAAGACTGGTGGCACGTCTTTGAATAGGTTTTTGAGTATGTCCTATAAAAATTTTTTCAAAATTCATACCACGAAAGGGAGCACCCCTAAATGAGGCTGCGAAAAAAATTCTGATTTCGACCAAATTTGGTATCTGTAGTGAAGACACAAATTTTGATATGTGGTTCCAGCAGGATTGGTTCTCCACCCCATTATGCAATACAGGCTCGTAATCTCGCCCGTAATTATTTACATGCATTTTCAGGCCCCCGGATTTGACTCCCCGTGGATTTCTGTTTGTGGGGCTTTATAATTAGATTACATGAAAGACCGAATACGTTCTGCCTGCTTGTAGGCCAGTAAATCCTGGGGACCCAGGATTTTGGCTAAATTTTTTCTTTTGTACCTCGATCGAAAGGGTCTCAAAAGAAAGCTTAAACCTGAATTTGCGCACTCTCAAAGTTTACAGTCTTCCGCCATTTTGAATCCGATTTTTTTAAACGCTAATATCTCACGTTCTACTTATGGCACAGGGAGTAAACGGGGATGTTTGGATTCGTCAGGACTTATATTTTTTGTAGGTTTGTATTAAAAAATCACCTTCGGCTGCGTCAGAAAAAAAGTTACTGAGAGCTTCGTAAAAATTATTTTTCGCAACCCTTTTTGACCGTAGATCAAAAATGAATTGCTGCAAACAAGTCGCAAGGATCTTTTTTACGGTGGCAAATCAAAGTACTTAATATTCGTGCATCGATATTGCTGAAACTCTTCCTCCACCATCAGAAATATCACCAATCATAGACAGGCTGAAAAGTACCTAAAAGCAAATTATTATACTCTTTGCTAAAAGATAAAGTCCTGACGAATCCAAAGATACTCGTGTACTCGCTGGGCAATAAATAAAACGCGAGACATGAGCGTTAAAAAGAATCTGATTCCAAATGGCGGCAAAACGGTGAACTTTGAGAGTACGTAAACTCAGGGTTAAGCTTTTCTTTTTTCGATCGAGGCACAACAGAAAAAATGTACCCAAAATGTCCTAGATTTACTGGACTATTACCTCTAAAAATCATTATGCGGGCCACTCACTAATTGGGCGTAATCCTTTCGAGGGCCTAGAACAAGAGAGGTAATAAATAAATAAATGTTAGAACAGGTACGAAATTCCTTTAGACGTAAAGTGCGAAAGTGTTCGGAAGTCCCAAGGACATTTTGAACATCTTCTTAAGCATAACGGACGTTGAAAAATTTGTGATTAAGTTGTAAGTTTTTGTTTATTGTTATACAAGGAATATTTATAGCTCCGTAACCATGGAAGCAATTAAACAAACAAAAACAAACAAAGTTACATCGACCTCTAAAATTGAGAAAAGGAAAAATTTCAAATTAGTTAAAATTTGTCCCCTCCTATCCTTATTAATTCATTCACCGTTATCGAGATATCGCCGTGTAACACTTTAAAAAACTGACCCTACATATGAATTAAGGTGTACTGCCAAATTAAAAATTCCATACTTTCATTAATATCCAAAACGTGGAAGTTGGGGCACAAAACTGGTACAACTTGTGTTAAGGACTTTTCGATTCTTGAATGCGGGAGGATTGTATTGTGCCGGTTTATTTGCGTGCAAACATTTTGCTTTTGAATTTGCCATATGTATTTCGTAAGATGTCGAGCTAAATAGGCAACATTCCAAAGAACAAGGTGGTGGATTACGTATATATTTAGTGTAGGTACCAATTACCGATTGACAAACGAAGTTATTACAGAACAGTACATTGCGATACATCTATTACTTACCTTACTCTCAAAAACAAGCAATATAATACACAAATTGAATGGCTCTTCACAAGGAAATGCGGCATAGTAAGATTAGGTAATTGCGATATTGTATTTCATTCACAATTCGAAGGTTTAACTAACGTAATTTTCAAACGAATAGACGCCACTTTAATCGTTTGCAAAATAATGGCGCGTTCTCAATTTACATACACAAAAAGCAAACAAACAAATTAAAGTCTCGTTTCCAGATTTCAATCACCGTAAATTACGTTTAAACAGTAATTTTTTATTGTTCCCCGACGTTACCGTTTTGTATTTTTGTCTAGAAATTGCCGTTATTTGTCCCAATTATGAATTAAATAGAGTTTAACTATGACTAACAAGATGTACGACTGCATTGTGAAGAATGAGATAGCGGTATCTATTATATCATTTTATAAAATTGCTAGAGTTTAACGATCGGTGTGAAAATGAAAGTAAAAGTTTTCTCATTAACTATATACCTACTACAATGCCTCTATTTTAACAATCACCGTACAACAGAACCTAGAGGTGAAATTTAATTTTGTATAATATTATTAGCATTATATTGTTATTGTACAAATTGCATCCATCCCATCTCGTAATGTAATGCATTTGTTCATTAAAACTTTTACATTATGCTAATTTCATTAATAGAGAATTTCAATTACAAAATTAATTGTTTGGGTTTAATTTGTCTCCATGCTAATTTTACATTCACAGTAAATTTTATTTAGACAGTTACATGCTCACTTATTTTGAGGAAATTGTATGTATTTTCTGGAAATAGTTCACATTAAGATCTTGGGCAGTCCCTTTAAAAACGCCAGCCATTAGGAATTTTAAAACAGTTCCACCGTTCTTTCTTAGAAAAGCTGTTCTCATTAGCCGCTCAAAGGACAGGCTTAAACATTTTTTTAGGAATGCATGTAGGTTTCCTTTCATCTCGCCTTTCATATATTCGAAATAATAAAGTTTTCCTTGTGCCACGTTCGTTGTACTTAGTGATACTAGCTATGTCCCCTCACTATGCGAGTCAGGTCCGGGGTCCCTTAGATTCGAAGGGTATGTGTGTTATGCGCCATGCTCCCCTCACACATACTCCTGGTGGCTGATGCGTGCCTTTGTTCCCTTCATGTTCATGTCACAAAATGTGTTATGCGTCAGGTTCCTCTCACACATTACCCAAAATGGCTGAAGCGTGCCTTTTTCACTTCATGCCTTGTGGTTCAGCCTACTGACTCAGAGATTTGTTATAGTAGTTTCGGGTAGTTTCAGGTTGCTTAGTTCTTTTAGTTCAAATATTAACATACAAAAAAAGTAGATTGCTTATATTATTTTCTTTATTTGCATTTGAGTCATCCAAGATTGCCAAGACCGGCCAATTTCCGTGTATTGTAGTTTAGAAAGATGCATTTAGAGCATTTCCGATTGGAAGGATTAAACTTGTATTTCTTCGACGAAAAAGACATAAATACGAATAATATAAAATGGATATCAGCTGCGAATCCAATCACTCGTCAGTAGCTCATTATCTCAATTTTAGGGGTGACACTTGAGCGACATCAGCCCTCGATGATCATTGTGGTGGACGCAAATTTCATAGAAAAACAGCTCAATTATCCCTTTCATTCTCAAGATTCGAGAGTCCATTTTCGTAATTTGCATAATTTCAAACGCTGTCGGAAGTTACGATTAGCATGAAACGTGATAAACATTCATACGTGCAATCGTGTCACGAATTCGTAGATTTCATCGGGTTGCCTCACAGCCTTGAACTTTCTCACTTCTTACTTAATATTCCTCTTTTTTATTATGGACATTTTCGTACTCATACACTTCCTGGTGTGACCCACGCACTGTACAATTCTGAACGATAAGGGTCGCGCCAAAAATAAAATGTTCTCGCGTTGGAGAAGTCCCACGTCTTTTCCCAAAGAACTGGATTGGCTGTGACTGCTGTGAGTGACCAGCAACTTGGCTTTTAATCTCGGCATTGGTATAAGTTTACACGCCGCATTAAAAATTGATTCCTTTTCAAATACTCGGAACTTGAAAGCGGTAGTTGTAGAACTTGAATGTAAACAACTTCAGGGCCATTAACCTGCACGCCTACGCGCCTTTGCGTATTCCGACATCAATTGAAAATAATCGAGAACCTACTCAATGATATTCCCTACAGGTACACGGCCTCATTTCCTAAACAAATTGAAACATAGAGATCAGCATACTATATTATGCAAACGATCCCATGTCGAACTGTGGATGTGAACCGTTGGGTTTGGATAGGGAGAACGATAATGGACAGGCCTAAATTACGTAAGGGCAAAACTCGTTTTATTTCAACACATCTTTACCCAACTCCGATTGATTTACGCGATTATAAACAAAAATGGTGTGGTTAACTTCGGTCAATATCCTCGCATTTTCTTTGCATAATCGACAAATTAACACCTGTTCTTAATGGAATGCTATAATATCTATATCCTAATACCAGGGTACTCTTTGCTAATACTTAAGAATTTAAAGGACAACTCGGTTTTTTGCTTGTACTTGTAACAGATGTTACGTGAGTATCTAGAGCGTACATTCCTAATCTACAAAATATTACAAAATATTTGCGTGTAAATGATCCCATGAAGGGATTATGTAACGTGTTGGTGCTTTCTACAGAATGTTGTGGAATTTGAAGGAATAGTGAGTAGCTAACCGTATATGGAGTTCAATTGCTCCTCAAACATTTGTCCAGAGAACTTTAGCATTTATTTGGCTCCTAGCTTCGATTATATTTCGTTTTTTCATAAGGATTGTTGGTCAATTTTCTTTATATTGGCAATACTGGGAATCTGTTAGTGTCATTGCAATTTTAGAAGCCTATTGTGCCACTGTAATGTGGTAACAGAGCATGTTAATTATCAATTAAAAAAAGTTAGAACAATAATGTCGCAAATTGGAGACAAATGTATGTGTTTGCTTATACATTCAGTTCGTCGTTAGTGCTTTCAATGGCAGCGAGTGCCTTTCGGGCTTCATTAGGCAAATGATAAATTGAAACGTTCCAACTTATTCGTATAAATAAAACCGAATTTTCGCAAACGCCCCCAGTTCTCCCGGTGTTAATGCCCTCTCGCTGCAATTGAGAGAATTAATCGCAAACGATAATCAAGCAAAATTATTACTCGCGGACCAGATTTCTACGCTAATTACGTTAATAAAAAATGAAGCACGTTTAACCCTAAGTGAAAACGTAAACAAAGGACGAACACGGATGGTTTAAGCCCGAGTAATTAATTTCGTCCCTCGACTCGGATAAGGACCTAACAAAGAAAATAAATTAGCTTGATAGCCCCCGAGCATAAATAACGTTTGTGTTTGGGAAAGAAACACTCAGAATTTTCAAAATAATTGCAATTGACTGAGATCGTGTCTGGTATAAGTACAAAATTTTTGCGTGGCTTTGGCTTAAATTTAGGTATTGTGATGTTTACTCAATAAAGCGGCAAATTTTAATCTACTAATTGAAAAGGTTTCGCAAACGAAATTATTTTTGGTTCCTGCACCAGTTTGGTAGTTTATTCAGAATCCGTTTGACACTTGGAAAAGGTCGTTTACATTTAATTTTCTCATCGACAAATTGTGATAGGATGAGCGACACGTGGTGCACCTGTAACGGTAGATTAATAGCGGTTTTCAAATGGACATACATAGTTCGAATACGAATGCTTGCACTTGAAGTCAATTTTTATTCTAAATACAAGATTTATATTGGGCGAAATGGGATTTTGAGCTTCTAAGTCATTATAGCGTAAGTACTAATAAAATTGGCTTACCTATACTCGTTTCTATTAAAGAGCAAGCAGAAGTGAATTTTAAAAAAGATTAGTTGACGTGAAATGCACCTGATGCATATTATATCTACTCCATAACTTTAGTAATTTGGGGTGAGAAGTGCACGCAGAAATTGCACCAAACACTTACTGAACTGTAAAACTCTCATCAAACCAACAAATGTCGCCTATTCTAAAATTTTGCTTTTAACCCTTTTCACTAGCCTTGTCAATTCCACTAGTTTATGCACTATTTGCATCTTTTTAGATTATTGATAGTACATATTAGCATATTGCTCATTATATCGTAACTAGGCACTATTTTCCTGAAAATAACCGCTCCGAAAACCCACTGTAAGTACAATATATTAATAGAGATCGCTTTTCGTAGGAATCTTCCAATTTTCCCATTAATTGTTAGTGGAAAAATAAATTTTCTCGCTTTGTAGCAGACTGCTAGAGCCATTTTCAATGCACCTCCAGACATCATTATTTTCTACAGATTCCATTTTGTGTGTTTTCATATATGAATTGTATTCAATTAGTCCTAATTATCGAGCTGATTCCTTAACGAACTAAAAATCCAGCTGAGGAGCAGTAACTTCTTATTGCATTACCCTGTATATATAATTCTCGAAAGGTATCCAAGCTACAATGATTAGGTACAGTGTTCCCTTTTATAATGACTCATGAAATGAATGGGGTGTCGGGCAATGCTGTTCTACCATTCTCCCCTCTTGTATGGGGTGTCCTAAATAAAGGCCCGTAATGGCCACAGGCCAGTTCTATGGAATTGCACAGCAATTTAAGGTTAACTAGAGAAATGAGTATTTTCTGCTTAATAACGAATTGAATGTAACTTCGGTTTAGCTTAACCGATTTTTACATAATCGGTCTTATTGGAAAGACCTCCTTTTGTGTAATCGTCTTTTTAATTAATGTAATGAGTGGTAGAGAGCGCGGTTTGACGGTCACCTAAACTTTGTAGGTTTTCTTGAAAATTTCAAATGGAACGAACCATATAATTATTATATGGTATTATTAAATAAGATGAAAAAGTGAAAATATCAGTGAAACCCGCATTTTGATATCTGCTTCCTCAGCAGCGATATGGCGAAAATACGCACATTCACACCATTCATATTCATCCACGTTGGTTTTGAAACAAAAGAACAAAAACCGATAATTAAAATAATTAAAATTAACACTCAATATAAAAGGTTTTAAATTATGAGCAACAGATAATTTATTCAAACTAGAAATATAATTTAAATAATAAAACAAACAATAATTATCAAGAATGTAAATGTTCTTAATGTTCCAAGTTTCGGCATAGTGTTTCTTTTGTTTCAGAGCCAACTTGGATAAATATTGCAATTTAAATTTGTTTTATTATTTAATTTATATTTCTGCATGCGCAGTCGGTTTTTTCTTAGGCTGGACCGATTGGGAGCAAATTTGGTACACAATGTTCTTTTCCTTACACCTATCAAAATATTCGGACGCTTGGCTGGGAGGTATTCCATAATAATTATCAAGAATGTAAATGTTCTTAACAGGAGCGGACTGGCACGGGGGGGGGCGGGTAGCGATTGCCACTTGGCCCGTTGGAAATTTATAAGTATGTGCTGTATTTAGTTTCTTGCACTATTAATAAATTATTAACATGTTTCTCTAATTGGGGTTGATGTTAGGTTGTTAAAAAATTCTGTTTTAATTGAAGTGTTTTACAATGAATTTATCATTTTTTGTCGTAGTATGAAAGTGCTGCAATACAATGATAGGCGACGCACCTCGTGTGGATTGTATATTTTGTTACTTTTAATTATCAGCTGCAATTAAAAAAAAACTGTGGTAATTGATTTTCGAGAAAGGGGTACTTTAAAATGTTTTTGTGGTGCACCTCAGAGCTCCCCCCCGCACCGTCATTACTACACTAATACTTTAATGGCCCGTAAGTACCCAGTCCGCCCCTTCCTTTTTTACCAAAATTCGACTACACCAAAATTTCTCGGGAAAACACTTTTTCTTATTAATTTTGGTGCGTAGAATCCAAAACAATTCGTACTTTTTCGATCAGACTTCTCAATCAAAAGTTATAGACTAGAAACCAATTTTGAAAAAAAATTCAAAGGGCTGTAACTTTTGAACTAGTAGCCCAATCTTGGAACTGTTTGAAATTATGGATTCTACAGGCCACATTCAATAAGAAAATTTTTTTCCGAGGCGATCTGAGACAATGTTTTTTTCAGGGCTCAAAAAAAGACAGTGTATAACCAGTGGCGCACTGGCCCGGGGGGGCGGGTGGCGATTGCCACCTGGCCTGTAGATCATAATGGCCCGTTGGAAATTTATAAGTATGTGCTGTATTTAGTTTCTTGCACTATTAATAAATTATTAACACGTTTCTCTAATTGGGGTTGATGTCAGGTTGTTAAAAAATTCTGTTTTAATTGAAGTGTTTTACAATGAATTTATCATTTTTTGTCGTAGCATGAAAGTGCTGAAATACAATGATAGGCGACGCACCTCGTGTGGATTCTCTGCTTAAGAAACAGATGTCAAAATGCGATGTTCACTGATATTTTCACTTTTTCATCTTATTTAATAATACCATATAATAATGATATCGGTCCATTTATAATGTTCAAGAAAACCTGCAAAGTTTATGTGAATGTCAAACCGCGTCCTCTACCACTCATTACATTTACTAAAAGGTTTCTATCAATTGATTACACGCAGAGGGCTCTTTCCAATAAGACCAATTATATGAAAATCGGTTAAGCTAAACCGTAGTTACATTCAACTTCTTAAAGAGATGTTCCCCTTCCCCCAACCCCTCATATTTTATGAGCTAGAACCTCCGCTAGAACAATATGTGTTGCATACAAGATTGCGACGCATATACGCCAAGCCTAAAAACTTGAAAATAATTTCCAAAGATTTCTCTTGGCTCCGAGCTTGGCCCCTTTTGTTAACAAAATATTTTTGTCTAAGATGTGCAATAGCCAAATTTGTACGCTATAGCAGCATTTCGTTTCAATTTTTTTTTATTAAAATGAAAACACTGCGACTCGTTAGAAAATTCGGAAGATTATTGGGTACACCTTACATTATAACGGCGGTTTAGTCACCACTTCTTTTAGGGTACAAAGATTTCCTTCGTTGCCTAAAAATTATCACCATTGCCCCAACATTCTAGAATTATCTTCAATTTCTCCAAATTTACACAAAATGTTTCCGCTTTAACGTGAAATAATATCGTTACCGTTACCTCCCTACGGAAACCTGTTATTTTCTTATATTTCCTCAGAATTTCCTTTTATTTTCTCTAAATAATTTCGTCCATTTCCCAGCTATATTTCCTCGACATTTTCCTCGACATTTTCTATATGAGGGATAAGAATTTCCCTCGTGATCAACCCCTTGTATTATAATCTAATAGATGTACAAATTTGACATTCAGATTCCCAAAGATATTTACTAATTTAACTTTGCTAAAATGCTAGTCACCTACCTACTTGTAAAAAGCGTTTGTGTTTTCGTATAACAGACAATTCTCTGACTGTTTCAAGCAGTCCCAATAAACTAAATAGATATATAGATGCTATTTCCAAAGCACAAAAAACAGTTACAGAAAGAAAGAAAAAATCACATTCAAATTTAGCAAATAAATACTTACAACAAAATTAAATAAAAATCAGGATTCTATGAAATCTTTCATATGTAAGTTTGTCCAGCTGATACATGAAACTTTTTGGTTAAGTACTTCAGTTTTACATGCATATTTTAATAGACATAAGAAAAGCCTCGAGAAACTCTTACCAACCACCAGTATTTAGTTCTAATGCTCCAAGTCACGCTAAACTTCCAGCATTTACTTTCAAAATTTGATGATTCTTATGAAGAAGGGTCTAATTTTCGTGACACGCTAGGCGAAGATTGCATTACCTTTAGAACTTAAGAACCAAATACATTTTTTTTCGCTTAGTTACGATAAAACGCGAGATAAAACGGATTACCACACGTATCAAATAGTGACAGTTCTCTTCGGACGAATGAATGTAAGGCACATGACAATTATACACACATACATATTTTACAAAAGAATTTTACTCAAAAAAACCGACCTGGAGCATTAATTGAGGTAGTAGCCATTTCTTGTTAGGCTACTTCTGGAAGTATAATAATCCTCGTAAAAATCCATATTTGTGAATATGGAAACCGTTTGGAAATGGCGGCGAAGCAGAAGAATTGCGATAATTTTTCACTTTCTTTGGGTGTTTGAAATAGCACAAGAGCCATGTGCGTTTTTCAAAAGATGTATAAACCCTGTTAATTTTATAAAAATTGTAGCAGCATTTTCAACTCTGAAGAAGTTACAAATACATTGTGATGATGATCTTTAACGTCGATTAACTTTCCATGACCATTATATATCATTTTAATTAAGAACAAATTCTCCTCTATTGAAGAGTGCGAAAATATAATTCAAGGACCATAAGTAGTTTGCCATTTTACCATTACTACGTAAAAAACTATCATTTCTCTATAGGTCTAGAAAGCCCATTGTTCCTTGTAAGTAATTAAGAAATAAAATTCGTGTGTTATTGAATTTACAAGTAAAAATGTTATTTCAAGGGGCTTTTTTATTTTAAGAATCGGCTTTCAATTCAGTGATTCAGTGATGATAACCATTACCTACCCCAACTTGGTCGCAGACAGCCTTGCAAAAAATTTACTTACTTCATAGAAACATGTCGATTCTCAAAATCAGAAAGTGAGTAATCATCAATTACGCATGCAACTTCCCAGTGTACTTAGTTTAAAATGGCCGTAATCAATGTAGCGTGATATGCCCGAGCGTGCACAATTTATTATTTTCGTGATTACGGGGTAGTAAGGGAAAAACTGTATCAGCAAATAATTCGTGTAACCTTTATTAATAATTCATGTAACTCGCCATACCGCTACGTATTTCTCAGAATAATTTGCACCCGAATTGCGTCGTATTGGGGATATTCCCCAACTTTCTAATTTGGTTCATTTGCTGATCACATTATGTCACCTGAAGACTTTTACTTCCTTGTCTACATAAGAAATTATTTTATGACCAATTTGACCAATTTCGATTTTCCTATTGGTATATATAACCTTCTCAAATTTGAAGGAATTTCCTCAACTTTGTTTATGGTACTAACAAAATAAAACTTTAGCACAGCCATTAAACTTAAAGATAATTTTACAGTTACCGCATTGATTGTACTTTCAAAATAATTAAGTTATTTGTTTTAGTGTCGTAACCGTAAACATTTTTCTTTTTTATTGTATTAATTATTCATGTAAATTTCTTAACCTACATAGGGATACAGTTGAAACATATGTTACAATTATTGTTCGCGGCGCATGTGGTATATGGACGATTGCCGTTCGTCAATAAATTCTGTGGTGGTACCGTACGAATTCTAGTCGATTTGTAATTTTTTTCAAAATCCGCTTCTGCTACCAATTTTATTAGACGAAATCGCTCTACTTATAACATGCTGTTCGTATACTCAATTAGTTACGCATGGACTGTGCCGCGAAAATTAAAAGTGTACAAACACATGATTACCTCCAAAAAAAGTACCACATTACGTAACGCAATGTCACCAAAAGTAAGACAAGCATATCGGCATTCAATTAGATACGCATATTTTTCGGCCAATTTTGGTTGAAAAAAATGAGAATCTGGGTTAATTTGCCATGTGGCATAAATGTTCTTTAGATTGTGTAATAGGTAATAAAATTCGTATGACATAAATGTTACGTGAATAAAAGAATTATTGTAAGTAAATGGGTTACTGATGGGTTTATACTTTTAAATCATTAGTTATGTTATTTGTTGAGCACAATTCGAGCGATTAGAAACTACTTTAGTCATTAAATTCCAGCCATTATAGATATAATATGTATTGGAAACTTAAAGTACAAAGTATGAACGTAAGTTGTCTTATTGAATGTGTTAACAAATAGGAAAAGCCCAAAACTTGGAAGGCGTATGATCAAATTTCCAACTGAAAAAAATTTTTAGCGTAGCTCAACATGGAAACTCAAAGGAGAATTTGATTTTTCAAAATAAAAGTACAAAACCTTAGACCGCTTTTACACGAGGGTTATTTAGATTTAGAGGTTTTTAATTAATTAGTTTTGTATATATACAATGTTAGTAGCAATTAGATTCTTTTTCTCTTTCGAAAGCGGAATGAACTAAATTCTTTCCTAATTTTATACCATTTTTACCTGAACTAACTGGAAATAAAAGTACCAAAAATCTAAGTTCCAAGGTATTTGAATATAACAAGACGAAGAAATTACCAGAAGAATTTACACCATGAACCCGAGAAAGTATTCAACACTGTTTACAAGACACCAATACAAATTTACATCCCTCTGCGAGGAAGATTTACCGAAACATCTTTTTATTTGTAACCATCCGGTACAAAAGGCCTCCAAAAAGTGAGGCTTTCGCGTGAGTACAGTTACAAAATGGCACCAAATCTGTGGGCTTGGAACCATAAACGCCTGTAAAGAACAGTCTCAATGCAAATACATCTATACTAGTAACGAAGACAACTTTTATACAGTTATATCTTAGTTAAATTTCTAATAATAGAAGAGAAGAAAATTTAAGTAAATTAATTCAAGACCTACAAAGAGGGAAATTGAAGCAGATGAAGAAGAAGGTATGGAAAACCCAGTCAAATTCGGATCTTAAGATTGAAGAAAGAGATAGAATCAACATTTTAGGAACTTTTAGGGTTCTTTTTGCCTATAATTTGAAGATTTATTTTTCACTGTGTTTTTTTGTCAATATTTCTAGCTTTTAGCGCGTTTTTGAAAAAAAAAGTAGCCCTTATATATTCATTTTGGCTGTTCGGTCGGTCAGTCGGTCGGCTGCTAACGTTTTTTATGTATAACTCTCGAAGTAATCATCGTAGAAAGCTCGAGTTTGAAGCATTTTTAGCTTTGTGTCCCAATTCTTTGCATGCAGATTATATTTCAAGCACAAGTTTTCTTCATAATGAAACTATAGCATAAAATGGGTTTGCTAATAAACTCTCCGTCCCACAAACACGCGCTTGAGTATCTCGACGCATCGAGTACCTACCTTCCAGCTTGTTTTATGAATGCATTTTAGAAAAATCTTACAGTTACAATCATGAACCCGAATTAGATGTCCCGCAGAGCACGAGATAATATTTCAGAAACTAATACAATATGCCGTTTTTATGGAAACGACCACGACGGTAGAAGATAAGTTTGCTATTTTTAACGTCTAAATTAAATTCAGAATTGTCAGATGCCGTACTATGATTTCTTAGGCTTCTGCTCTAAAATCAAGATTTGTATTATACATAACGATAAAGGGAAACTATAACCACCTTATTAACGTTAATTCGCTCTATTAAATTATAAAATATCCCTTTATCATCTTCTATAATAAATAGCTACTAAATTCAATGCTATTACATACAGTATCAGTCTTGTTAACAATGGTACTGTCACTAACAACACTTAATTGTACTGTATTTGCTACCTGTTCAGTCAAATTTATGCAATTTTTTATTTGAATTGATTGCTTGTATTATTTCGATTACGTACCAAAAATTTAAGCGTCCAAAAACCATAATCAGTACATGAGGGTGGGTATAATGTCTGTAACGAGACAAAAAATACTGTTCTGTATTGATTAAAATTAATGAAAAAACAGTGGGTACAGTGTAATATTTACTTTGCTTACCTATTATAACCAAGAATATCGTTTTGTTCATTAGTGAATGAAATCCATTTGCATTTAATCCAATTAAAAAATCTCAGTTGGGGGTGATTTTAATTAACGTACGTTTTGACGGACGATCCACTAAATTATGCGAAAACAAGTTGTAGGTGAGAAGGTGTGCCATTTCCTTTGATGATAAAATATTAATCTAACGGTTACTATTGCTACTTGAGACCATTAGAGGGTTGTTCATTATAGTACGAAATATGTTACCATCCAATGTACAAGAATATAAGCATGTAAAAGGAAAGGGATATTTTTAAATTTGAGGGTTACATGGCAGGAAATTTTTTCTATTTACCGATTGCGTATTTGTGATTAATTAATGATACGTTCCCACGAGTATTTCAATTTATAATGTCACAAATCAACTGATTCGTATACTAAACGAATTGATCTTGCTTAAAAACTATTAAAATTTCACTTTCAACCAGACAAAAAAAACTTTGCGTGTATTTTCACACTTTGCGTTCAATGCAAAAGAAACGTATTGTGTAACTTTTTTTTAGAGAAAGTATGAATAATGAAGGGTCTTTGTTTCAATAATCGAATGGTTTTGAAATTGACCTCGAACCTGGCCAATTGTAATGCGAAGTGCAATAGCAGCAGTCCTAAACATGGTTTAATCCTTTCACACGTATGCACAAGGATATTGATTTCCGGTGTAAATTGTCATTTTTTCGCGCTTTTGGTGCCGGAGGGAAGGTATAAAGTCGAATTGCATTTGACAAAATTAAGAGGCATTTTAATTGGCTAACGGTAACTATCGATTGCAGTTTCTTCCTCTTTAACTGGTATTTGACTTCTTATGCAAATTATTGATCGCGATTACGCATTGATCTTATAAATCTTTTTTGAATAATTATTAGCCTGCGAAGTTATCCGGTTTAATCAATGTAGTTTTGTTTTCCAGTGTTTGGTTGTATATACGATTGATTGACACGTCATGCTTGAATTATTTTTAACTGTGAAATTTACTATTGAAATATGAATGCGTAAGCGCCTCAAAACCTCAATAAATTAAGTTAATCCGCTATTCGTAAAACTACGCCATATAATGCAACAACCCCTTTTTCGACTTCATGCCTAAAAAATGACAACTGGCGGACTCGTCCACGAAACTATTTCAACTGTGACTTCTGCACAATTACCCAATTCACATGAAAATTTGCCCCTAATTTCGTCCGTGTAATCCCATTTTGGTTATTATATCCCTAATCGCGAGTACTTTAGAGAATATTGCTGCTGTATGAAAAGGAGCGATTCCCGAATGCAGTATTGTTCAAATAACGAATAAGTAGGGCAACAGCTGCATCTCGACGGTTTTATAAAAATGCTGAATCAAGTATCGATGTACTCAATGGAAAAATTGAGAAGCGAAAATGATTGTGTACGTGTACGTACAGCCATGCATCTGCTTTCTATTAATAGAGTTCTAAAACAGTAGGTCAGCGTATAGTGTAAGCAGATAGAAAAATTGGATTATTAATGATTTGATTTGCAACGTTAAGTCATTGGAACGTTCAATCAGAAAATCCTTACAAGGTTTACAAATAAGATAAAGTAACAAGTTTGTAACGTGTTGGTATTTACCGTAGTAAAATATGCCTTGGTGTTTTTATGAAGAAAGGAACGAAAACCCCTAAATGGTGGATAAAATTATAACGCACCTAGAAAATTAAATCCTTGGTTAAAATTCATTTATCCGATATTAATCACTTTCCTTGATTTTTTTACTCGTTAAAGAATTATACGGAAAGTTTGGGTAAAATTGACGCCAGTTAAATATTTGAAGCGTGCTGAAGCGACTTTGGTCCAAGTTTCTAACATCTCGGCTACCCAGTATTAACGTTTTATAAACACAGCAAAACATTTCCGACAGTTCTGAAAGCTTTTTCGTTGCGTTTCTAAAACAAGGACTATTTCGTTTTTTCAAATTTATAATAAATTCATTTGTAATGCTTGCAAAAACAATTATTTTGAGGAACGCGTCTTACCCGAAGGGATATAAGGAAATGTCGTGTACAGCTGTACATACTAGAGAAATGTCACGACGAAGTACAGATTTAGAAATGTCATGTGAGCAATTACTACAAAATGGTAGGAATAAAATATGGACAAGCAGTGAAATGTCATAAAACTCCAGAAATCTCTCGGAAAATCTGGGGAAATGGGGGAAGTGTTGCCCAAATGGATGAATAGAGTAATTTTTTTTAAGCTAAGTCTCGAATATGTAGTCCCAAAATTAGGGTTTCTTCTTATAACCTATACAGGGTGCTTGTGGGAGCTTTAGTTAAACGTTTCTGGGAAAGTGAAATAGGTAGGTTTTTGAAAATTTGTACTTAGGAATTACTCTGAAGGTCGAATCGGTGTAAAATATTTTCAAAATGGTCGCACTTCCGGAAATACCCGAAGTAGCTAGTAAATTCGTTATTTTACATGACAACCCCTATTTTTATTGCATTTTTTGATTCTACGTGAAATTTCAGTGCTTTTGGTACCCACATGTCATTTATGGTTTTTAAGTTATTTTGACTTTAAGAAAAAAACTGGCGGATGCAGACGATACCTTGATAATTGATTACTCGAAAACGGTTCTAGTTATGGTAACCCATTTTTACCGGTGCATAGAGAAGGAATGGGACTTTCTCTCAGTGTACTTAAAAAAGAGTTAGGTAAGTTGCATACGACCGCACCTATGGAGATCCAAAATTAAAAAACTAAAAACTAAAAACTTTATGAAATGACAATTTTCTTATTAGATTGAGAATCGAATTGGCATATTTTGGTATTACATGTTCCTATATCTATCTTTAACAGTTTTTGAGTTATTCGCATTTCATTGAATTGATACCATTTTTTTTTGGATTTTCTTCTTAGTAGTCGCCCATTATTTTATAACAATTTCCCGAGATATTAGGTATACTAGTTGTCCATGAACTGAAATTTTGTCATAAAAATGAGAAAACTTGATTTTTCGAATGAAAGTCCCCCAAATTCTAAGCTGGAGCCCGCTGGAGGCTAAGGATACTTTTTATCATAAATAATTCTAATTATTAGTGGGAATATAGTGCGGAGCATAGAAACAAATCTAAAGACACATGGGTATATTAATTTGATTATTTCCTTTCTGAGATTGATAGTTTGGGACTATAATCTCGTTTTACATACATAACTGCGAGCATAATTGTTACATATTATATTTACGGTGTATTGCATTTGAATTTGATATGATATTAAACTTTCGAACAAAAGGTACAGTTTTGTACTAATTTACCCATCCCATCAGACCTCTACCAAAGAACAATTTACTCTTTGCCTCTACTCTGCCTAGGCATGAGTCGAACTCGCCTTTGACTCGCTTCACAGTAAAGTAGAGTATTAAACTTTCAAGCAAAAGTGAGTTCCAAAACCCGCCAGGGTAGGGGTCTGATACTTAGAAGGAATAAATGTGTGGAGAAATTTCCCTTTTGGATCGCTAAGCAATAACATGAATTTGTAATTGAACTTTCGAACAAAAGCTACAGTTTTGCACAAATTTACACCCCCCCCCTCAAACCTCTATACTATGCCTAGGTTTGTGTCGAATTCGCTTTCGGCTGGCTCGGCATTAAAATACATATAGTGGTGATTAAACTTTCAAGCTAAAATGAGTTCGAAAGCAAGTGCCGAGCGAGCGGAATGCGAGTTCGGTACCTACCTAGGCAGGGTAGAGGTCTAATGAGGTGAGTAAATTTGTGCCGAAATTGCTCTTGGATCTCTAAGCAATAAAATTAATTTGTTATTGTACTATTGAACAAAAGTTACAGATTTGCCTAAATTTACTCACTCCATCAGACTTTTACTCTGCCTAGGTGCGTGTAGTTGTATAGTAGAGTAGTTATTAAACTTTCAAAAGTTTCAAAACCAACCTCTAGTCTAGTCTAGTCTAGTGAGTGTGAGTAAATGTCTCCCAAAATTGCCCGTGGATAGCTAAACAATAACATAAATATATCATTGAACTTTCGAACAAAAGATACAGGTTTGCATAAATTTTCTCACCTCCTCAAACTTCTACTCTGCCTAGGTTTGTGCCGATCTCGCCTTTGACTCGCTGGGCATTAAAATAGAGTTGTTCTTCAACTTTGAAACAAGAGTGAAAGTTCCAAAACCAGTGCGGAGCGAGCCGAAGGCGAATTAGGCACAACCCTATGCAGAGTAGGGGTATTCGGCTTGCTCGGCATTAAAATAGAGTTGTTATTAAACTTTCAAGCAAAAGTGAGGGTTCAAAAATAAGTACCAAGCGAGCCAAGTGCGAGTTCGGCTCAAACCTAGGCAGAATAGAGGTCTTCGGCTTGTGCGGCATTAAAATGGAGTGGTTATTAATCTCGTTATTAATCTTTCAAACAAAATTTTCCAAAACCAGACAGGTCTGATGGGGCGAATAAATTTGTGCCGAAATTGCTCTTGGATCGTTAAGCAATAAAATAAATTTGTCGAGGTGTTATAGGTAAGTGTACATGTTGTCCAGGATTTTATGTAATAATGTCATTAAAATGAGAAAACCCCCTAAATTCTACACTGGAAGCCGAGCTGGAAGCTAAAGATATTTTGTAGTTAAGTACATTTCTCTATCTAAAATGATTTTGTGCCATAATTGTTAGTCGGATTTATTTACGGAACCATAAAAAACGAATAAAAAAACACATACATCAATTTGATGTTTTCACTTTTTCGAGACTGATAATTTGAGAGTTTTTAAATACTTGCTGCATATTATGTTTAATCTACACTGCATTACGTACCTAGGTATCCAAGGAGTTCAAATTAGGTATAATTATTAAATGGCTTTTGTTCAAAAAAGGTTAAACTTCATCAAATACATAGTTTTTTTTTGTCCATATCTAGTTCGTACTCGGTTTGTATCAAGAAATGGTTTAGATTGATTTAAATATAGGGAGGTGTGAAATCTATTCGAATTCGATTAGAAACGAGATGAAAAAAAAATGAAACCAAAAGTGGATCCGAAATCATTCACACTAACATACGGGATTAGGAGAACAACTAGCTGTTTCCGTGATGTTCTCAAAAGAGTTAATAGCAAACTGCAAACCATCCATATAGATCTTGATAATTCCTAAGCTAGGTACCAATCACAAACAGACCTAATAGAAGCTGAGTACCCGTGCGTATAGAATTAAAGAAAAATTACCCCAGAAATTTTCGATTAAACTCTTGCCATCGGTGTTATTTACTCGCGGGAAATTCACTTCTGATAACATTAGCAATCATTAGTCTTCCCCACAAAATTTCGCGTCCAAGATAAAGATGAATCGCGCCTCTTTGTTAGGGAAACTCACTGTATTACCTATCCAGGAAGTAGTCGGACACTTAGGGGGGTAGCATTAGCACTGACGGCGAATATTAGGATTCAAAACATGTGACCTTTCCGAAGAATCAAAGATTTCTTTGGAATTTCCTGGAATTTCACCAGAATTTTGTCGGATCTACTTGGAACCTCGCGTGGTCTGATATTTATAGGCAAGGATTGCTAAGATTCCCGTAACTTTGATACTCTAGTACGGACTTTTCTCCGTTGGCCAAGAGAAAGTCTATATTTCATTTTATCCATGTTTATTTGTCTAATCCGTTCCACCTTTTCGATTTTGTTACTTTTTGCAAATTCGAAACTTTGACTAACGATAGCTAGCGATGGTATATAAATGGCCCAGTGGGCGTACCGTGCGTATCGAAAAATATCCGTGGATTTCATCTATAACCTTTGCGGATTTGCTCACATTTCCCGAGATATCTTAGAATAATCCTACTTCAAGTAATTACTTTTCAAGTAATTTCATTGATGTTCTAATTTTTATTAACTTATCTGTATCTTTACGTTTCCAAGAATGCGGTAACATTTCGACAACGCGAAGAAACTGTAATCGCGTGAATATTATGTATATAGCCAAGAATTCGCATTATAATAATTGTATAAGAAAGTGGCAGCATACACTGTTTCGGTGTTTTAAGTGCCATTCAAAACGCCATTTATTAAGTCAACAACTCGCAAACTCAAACAAAAGAAGCATTTTTAGAAAATAACAGGGGATCACCTCCTGAAACTAAACTCGACTTTTCCCATAAAACACGGGTAGTAAAATTTAATTTTCCATTACATAAAACCGAAAAGTACCGCGTAACAGTCCCTAAAATCTCGGACTGGTTGTGCGAAATGACGAGAGAAACTTTTATTGGTGAACAGATTCGCGAGACGTGCATCCAGAATGAAGACGAGTTAAGGTATATACCGAACGTAATTGCCAGAAAATGAGAAATATTATTGAATGACATTTTCGACTGGCTCACATAGGAATTTCTTCATTGGAAATCATCTCGCGAGATCAATTGTTGATAACTTATTTATTTTATTTTGTTATCTCGCGAGATCAATTGTTGATAACTTATTTATTTTATTTTGTTACATAAGAGTGTGTTGTTATTTTACCATCAGGTTCAGTATTTACTTGCTTAAAGAACAAAGATTATTACTTCGTCAGGTCCTTCGGCACGCCCGGCCGTTATTTTATTGCGCAGCAAGTGGTAAATAGGGTCATTGGTAAAATTTCTGATAAATAAACGTATTAACCGATGGAATTTGAGACCGACAATGCAGGTGCGTCGATTGTAAGAGAAAGCAGGTCACAATCATCAAAATTGCAAATGTTGAACAAAAAAATCGGCGATAATTCACTTTCTTACCTTTGTCACCGAATTTATGTGAAGAAACGTCGCAATTCCAGCCCTTACACGATTCTTAACGCCGCGCACCGTTCCTTTGGCGCTACGAATTGTGGATGAACCGTCAGCACCAAGTATGTCCCTGTAACCGGCAAAACTCTCATCTTCAGTTACTTTTCTAATCGGAACTATGTCCTTGTCTTCCTCAACGTGTTCGTTTAAATGAAAATTATAGAAGCGATCCGCATCGTAGGTCAAACTATTAATTAAAGTCGCGTTATCTTTTTGTTCCTTTTCGTGTTGTTTGCGATCCTCGTATGTACTTTCATCGATTATAGCTTTAGGGGATGCTGGAGTTTCGTAAACGGAGCAAGTTTCTAAACAGGTTTGAGTCATTTGTCGGTCCAAATCATCAACGGCAATTTGTGACAGCTTCACGGATCTATCGCGTATGTCCTGCAGAAGTCCTTGAGGTAAGAATGCGTTGGCCTTTTTGACGCGAGTGGGCGATTCTAGTTCCAAAGAAGTTGGACGAGATGAAACTATTTCCGCCGGTAATTCTCCGCTATTTAGTGAATCGCAGCTAATATTACTTTCGTTATCGTCGCTATCGACGTCAGCACCGCTGCTTGTCAGACTTGAAGGGCGTTTGTGTTGCGCCCCGATTACCGTTACGGTAACCCCCGAGTTCTTCTTTTTGGGTAAAGGGGGTGGCGTGCCGTCCAAGTCGCTACATGTGCCCGAATCGAGGGTGTCGCTTGGCGATACCTGACCACTCGACATAAAGGAGCCACAAAAGAAGTAAGGGTTGTTACGGTCCCCGGGTGTTTTTATAAAACTCTCCGGCAGCGAATTGCTCTGAATCATATCGGTATCGGTATTAACACTGATCCGTACACAAGGGGATAAAGTACACAAGACACTTTCGGGTTGCTCGCGAATTAACGATATATTTTCCTGGGGGTTGATATGAATTTTAACAACATGATTCCCGTTACCGACACTCGAACTTGAAATATTCGAATGGCTTTCTTCGACTTCCTGGAATTTGTAGCTGAAGACTTCTGCAGCGGTGCTGTTGAGTACCGTTGTTGCATCAGGTGGGGAAATGCGCGTTTTTGGTGGCAAATGTGGAGGAGCTCTAATAAACTGCTTCATGCTTTTAGACGATTTCGTGCATTTAAATTTTACTCCGGATTAATAAAATTAGAAATCACGATCACGTTTTTTCAACGCTTATTGTTTTCGAAAGCAAAAGCACAGATTCAACAAATAGCTTAATTACTGAGATATAAACGTCTTCTACACACGTAATTTTAGTACCTGCTGGCACACTTCGTGAACTAACTGTACAAACGTTCTACAGACCGGCTAAGCACGGACTGAAGTTGTTCCACTTCTTGTGGTATAGCATTGCAATCACCAAGACCTGTAGAAGGCTTTCCCAATGACATTGGACACTCACACTACCATTTGAACGTTTTTCTTGATGATACCAGACCTTATTAGTGGACATTCGATTAATTACCACAATTAGGTCTTCGCATCAATAACTGATCTATCGGTATAAACCATATGGACGAAAAAAGTGATTTCGGCAATGAAAATTTATAGCATAATTCGGCGAAGTGAAAGTAATAAACCGCTTAAAATTCCTTAAAACAGTATTGCGTTCATTTTGTAGAAATTATGTAAAAATGGTGTTCGTAGGTACGCTTGATCTCAAACGTAAAATGGGGTTTTTATAAGGAAAGTTGTCAATATTTGCGTGGTAGAACTTCTTGCACGTGACGGAGGGAAACGTGCCTCGACGGAATTCACGTGCAGAAATATGATATTATAATAACATTATCACTTTAATTATTACATTTAAGGTATTTATGAAGGTGGAATGTGTGTTTATTTACATACGGTCTTGGTACATTTTTATATTCGTTTCCTTACGCATGAAAATTTGCATCGAATTGATTCGAAGTGGAGCGGATTGATTTAGAAATGGTCAATTCCAAGGTCCTTTTGTGTTTTGTTTTACTACGCTATAAGCTGAAAGAAATGATGTCTTCTGTTAGTGACATCCACGTAGGTTTAGGGAGATTCAGTCGCTTGCTCGTGGACTGGAGTTCTTCCTCTTATTTCGTTCAAGTTACATGTATGTCACTATACTAGTAATGCATAATTGTATTTGCACTTGATTTAAAAGAATATTGAAAATTCGAATCTAATCTAATCTCTAAACAATTGTATGTACTAACTTAGGAAATAGGGTATTGAATTATCATATCTTATGTATATTCATTGGCGAAGCGAAGTTTGCGTACTAGGATTACGTGAAGGAGGAAAGTAAAATGATCTTATGATTTTACAAGCTGCAAAATCTAAAGAGTTGTAGGAATTTATGGATATTTCTGAAAATTTACAGATTCGCAATTATTTTCTTTAATTTACAGGTCTATTTGGGGTGGCACTTTTGTGAATATATGCCCATCATTTTACACTACCAGTTACAGGATTGAAAAAATAATATTGATAAATTATACAGGGAATTGTAAATTATTAGATGCATTTCCAAATTCCTAGATAGATTTGTAAATTCTGTACATATCTCGATAGAGAGAGTATATTCTCGTACAGGGTGTCCACTATGTATGGAATATATTATTGAAAGGGGTAAAATTGTAGGAAGTGTAGAGAAATTTAAAATAGCATGAAATAAACAGGGTGGAGAAGGATTGGGGGATTGATTGATTTCATAGATCGTCCCTCTCTCATTTTAATGTTAATTAAATTTACGGTACTTATAATTATGTCTCAGATATAAATGTGCAACGGCTCTAAAGGGTACAACCATTTACGATTTACGGTGGTAACAGTACAACGCGCGAAGAGCCGTCCAACTACCCTGTGTCCCCGTCACGCAACAAATGCGTCTTCCAAGTAGTAGCGAATGAGATTTTTTCATCCACTAATTGTAGGTATATAATGCAAAAATGAGTTGCTGTCGAGTCGAGTTTACATGGAAAATGGTACTTAACTTGAACTTCCAAAGTTGACTCGATAGTCACTCATTAATTGTGATCGACCGATATCTACAAACTGTAGAAAATGTTTTAATAATATCATCCCGACGGTCGTAATTTACGAAACTCTTGGGCTGTGTTGTGGTGTACCTACTCTTATAGAGGACTTCACCACCTCAGGTTAAAAGTCGATGCAAAGTACCTATATTTATTTATTGACATCTTCCAATTAGCTCATATATGTGTAACCCGGAATTGAAATAATTTGTAGTCATCTCACGTAATTAAAGACAACAACAAAACCGTAAACAATCTCATTTTTGTAAATACGCGATTCACATTAATGGTTTACATAATGAAAGAGTACGTATAAGAAGCTACTATTACTTTCAATATTTGTAATTGTTAAGCCTAGAAAGTCAACCATTATTTGTTTTCTAATAATAAATAGTTAAAAATTGCACTACCGAGTACCAAACCTATTCATATAAATAACACTAATTAACTCCGCTGTTTGGAAATATTAGAGACGCAGTTCTTCTATTTATGCATGACCAATTAACAGGTTTCCTTAATATTTGCATTTCATTGACAGAGACAGAGATCAACACGACTTATGGTAAACAAATGTGGCGTATTAGAAAATTCACCATTTGTTTTAGTTGTACTAAAAAAACTAAGACCATTATTACCATAAGTAATTGATTACTATGACAAAGTAGATTGATTGTTAGGTAATCACATTTTTGGTTCATTAATAAATGTTATTCTTGATTCCTTGTATGGTAGGGCAAGTATACAAATAATTTCGTGTTGTCAAAACGAGGACTTTGTGCTTCTATCACAGTAAGCTGTTAATGGAACTGTTGGTATTACTGTCAGCTATGTAATCTTTGTTACATAATCCATTAAGAAAATACTGTTGTTTGGTGATGAATAATATTTTATCACAATTGTACAGGGTGCCCACTATGTGTGGAATATTAATAGTATATATCTCGGTAAGTAACGCCTGTTGTTCCACATATAACATTTGTTTACTATTTTTTTCACTACTAGCGTCTGATGACATGATTATTAACCTTTTTTCCACTTGTAAAGTAGGCTTTTTCGGCATTTGTTCAAAGTGGTTAATAATTTTTTATTATTAACTAGTAGTCAATAATGAGAACTGTCACGCTGTCACTTTTAGAAAATCAACCCGAAATTTCGCTCAATGAACGTTTAGACAAGTTCTCTAAAACGAATAATTGCCACCATTCGCAATTTCCAGAGAAATTACATACCTAAAATTATCACATTTTGAAAAAATTCGAACGAAATTACTCTTTGAAAAATCTCAATGACAGAACAAAATACGGCCTGTTTGACTTGTACTTCCACGTACTTGATTGACATGTTAAATTAAGAAACAAAAAATTCTGTCCAACCGTTCACTTTCTTATCAATATAATATGTTAATTTAGAGGATTTCAAGTGCTAGTAGTGAAAAAAATAGTATATATACCACGGTAGAGAAGTCTATTATTGCCTTCGCACCTTACACCCCTCGGCGCAAGCGCCTCGAGATGTAATCTTGGTGCTCAGGCAATAATACTGTACTTCTCTACCTTGATATATAATGTACTATTATTTCCGATAATAAGCCAGCATTCAGTTGTTTTAATTTCAGATAACAAATGAGTAGCGAAAAACAATTGAATTCTTTAAATTGGTACCTTTTCATTAGGCTCATTATTGGTGGAGATTTTTTTCTCTGTTCGATGATTTAATATGTTGAGTACCCTTATTCAAGAAAATTTTTCAAAAAGAAACAAAATCTCTTTATTAACTAATTACATCAATTATTCTATTCTTCATTCATTGACATTTTGGACACACTTCGACCAAATATCTTGAAATGACTTGAAAATAAACAAGCTGCTGGAGAAATAACCAAATATTTCTTAAACTGATCCTTGTTGTTATACAACATTACTTTTCACGAGTTTGTTGTAATGATTAAAACGAAAATTAAAAGCAAATGATTTAATGTATTTTCAGTATTATGCGTACGTTTCACAATCTATTTTTTTTGTATTAATAACAATGAATTTCTAAATTATCAATATCTGTTTGGTTTAATTAAAGTTAGCCAATAATTGCATACGTTACATCAGTTTTGTGTATTCCTGCCATGTTTAGGGTTATTACAACATTGGTTTATTCTAATTACAAATTTTGTGTTTGTGTAGTACTTGTAGGTAAACATAAATATATTACACACAACAAACTTTTTACAGCACTATAAGTGTATTAAATCGAATTATTGTACAATGGAAATTCATAAAGGTATAGAAGCAAGGGTTGTAATGTTCTCCCTGGGTGGAGAGGACATTTAGGGAAAAGAACCACTCTTGAAGATAACTTAAAAACTTTATTTACAACTTAACACCTACCTGTACCTATCTACTACATTTCGATTAATAATGACTGCACGCAACGCTTTACTTAATCAGTCAATTAATTGTTAACGTCATGCTTAAATCAATCATTTAATATTCTTACTCCATTACACAATACATTATTAATATGATCGTCAGACATCATTGATGGAGGGAACAACAATAAGCTTAGAATTGCAGTTTGGTGTTTAGTAAGGCGTGTGCTCTACGAGACCTATTAATTTCGTACTGTTGAATGCAACGTCTTATAGGCACGTGAGTCATTTTGAAACTAAAGATGGAGCTTTAAGCACTTTATTGGAAAATCGTACATGTTCAATTGACAATGATCTTAAACTTAGATTTCCGTTATGGGTCGTTCATCTTTTTTGTGAATAGTTTGTTTCAGGACTTAAGTCGTTATTCATTATATACATTTTTATTTGTAACGTGTCTTCAATAAAAACGGAATTTATATTTTCAGTGTCAAAAATTGGTTCAAATCACAAGGGCAGTTCAGGAATAGTAAAATTTGTCGTGTAAAGTTTTCCGTCAAGTTATTAATCGGAGAAGTTACTTTTTTTTAATGTACCTGCACAAAAGGATTGTTTATGTGCCTATATTTAAATCATCTAAAGTGGTGAAATGTAAATCGCCGCTACCATAAGATCATTAAGAAATAGTCAATAGGATCAAAGGTTTATTGTGCGTCGCTAACCAACGAAACTATATATTTGTTTCCATTGGCTATTTCGTAATGACCTAACGATAGTGAACTAATGCTAATGATTGTATAAACCCACCATAAAACTGCCCATATTCAACGTAAGCATTGAATGCCTTTATACGTTAAAGCAAAAATAAAGCTTTACTTAATCTTATAGGATTTAATCAATTTATATAAATAATAATGTGTAAATTGAAGATCCCATTGAATTTAGTGTAGATTCATGTTTCGTTTTCGTTAAAAAATTTAAGGGTTAATTCACCGCCGTTCGATAAAAATTTAAGTAAATAAAAAAAATTGTTTTTATTATACCTGAATCACAATCTCCGTTTTAAACACTCAAATGCGTGCGAAAAAGGGCCTTTAAAACACACGTGCTTTAAAGTTGCTAAGTAACGATACTTCAAGTAGGACTTTTGAAACTGTCATCTGGATGAAATAAAAATCCTCTTAGGTCGCTTTCTGTAAATGCAGAACATTTCTTTGGCTTTTGTACCTATCCTTTGGTTGAAGCTTTCACAACCGCGCGTAATTTAGGGTATGCTCCCAAATCTGTTCCACTTTTTAATCGTAGCATTGCTTTAAAGTTTTGAATGAATGCACCAAAATATAGAAGATTTAAATACCTTTGACATTTCCTTCATATATGCCAGCATTATGGATGCATTTAAGGCTGTATTCGTAAGTAACTTCCTATTCATCCATGGAAACAACTTTTCATATTCTAATAGGTTTTACTGGAGTTGGATTTTACACCTACCAACGTTTGTTTAGATTTTACAACAATCGATTTAATGGACGGTGTATTATCTTTTTCAACGGAAATCGTTTAATTCACAAAGACGATGATTTTTTAAGCAAACGTCAAGTGACATTTCCATGGCAATCGTGAAATTACGAACACCCAGCCCACTTAATTAGACATGTATTCGAGTATAACGTCAATATGATTTCATTGTAATTCCTATTTTTAAATTATACTGCAGGTATAATAAAAAATACTATAAGATACACGTGTATAATTGGTCTTTAAAGCACTTGCAACGTTAAAACTCGTTGCGCGTGCTTTAAAGACTTGATTATACACTTGTATCTTAATATACTATTATGTTTGTATCTAGATAATATCTATGTATTGGTTCAGATTTAGGTTATTTATATTTAAAAAATGAGATGTCATTTCAAATTAGATTACGTTTAAAAAAAAGTATTTATTTTACTAAAGGAAAGTTAATTGTGGAAAAATATTTGCATTTGAAATTACCTGCAATATACATTTAGTGACCATTTGGTTTTGTTCTTTTGCTGGCGAGGTAGAAAAGAGTTGCAAAATGTTATACTTTTGGTTGTAGTAAGCTTCAGAGAAGCAAAGGGAAACCTCTACAGTAAGCAAAACCACAAAAAAAGTGAAAAATGTAGTGGAGAATAAGCTAGCCGACGGCAAACGATAATTCATTTTATTTCTGTACAGTTTTAGTTCACAATTTCAAAACGCTATTAAACGAAGGAAAGTTTCGCCCTTTTATTACAAAACAAAGACTGTTGCAATCGCTATTTAAATTTCAATTCCTTTGAGTGTCTTGCAGTGGGAACATAATTATTTTCTTGTAGTTTAAACTAAATAAAATGGAGAACGCGTTCTTTTGCTGTCGTATTAAAGTTATACATTCGTAAGTTCATTGCTAAAGTTTTAATAATACCGTGGTATACACGGTGTCCACAGTGACGGACCTATGGGGGGGGGGGGGGTGACAAGAGTTGGTCATGTTCATTACCAGTTGGCGAATCCGAATGCCGCGAAAGTAGGTAAATCGTAAATGTAATAAATCGACTATTGAAGGAATGAGGAATTGCGGCAAAATCTATAAAAAAAAGGACTCTTTAATAGGAAAGTCACTTCATTCTTCTTCAACACAAGGTTGGTGTTTTGGTAATGCTTTTAATTAGTATTAGAGACCATATACTGATATCCTACATTTTCTACATGATTGATTAGACTTGGATACTTAATAGATACTACCCGTTTGAGTTGGAAATTTTTACAGTTGAGTTGGCAAAATGTCATGTCGGCCCCCCCAATTTTTTTGTCTAGGTCCGTCCCTGGGTGTCCAAAGGCGAACTGAGTCGTTTCTTGTATTGGAAATTATTACGAATAGATTTCGGTAAAGTCGTATACAGGGTTGTGATTTATTAACGGATCACTTGATTGGAGGTGTATTCGGGAATACGTTCGGAGCCGCCGATTTTGTTTTTGGATTGCGTATTTCACACAAAACGTAGGTGGTGCACCTAAAGACCGTGGCAGAATAAATACTTTTTCCTTAAATAGAAATGCTCTTATATTATTGCATTTTCGGAGTTTAATATAGTAGATGGAGCAAAGTAAAACATGATTGCATACATTGTGTGCAAAGTAATTTCACCATTCAAACTTGGGAACATTCTTTCAAAATAAGAATAAAACATTTAATTTCAATTGTCAAGTTGCATATTCGCGACATCAAATAAAAGTTAACTTCACCGCCCTATTTCCATTCTACGTCGTCGCTCTTAATTAATTCCATCATTTGATATGCGCACACAAGTGTTAAGGAATAGGATTCTCAAAATGCCAACAGTTTCGAAGTATCCATATCCGCATACATACTAAATGTCGCCCCCTAAAATTGCATTTGATCCACAATTGTGCCGCCATACTATATTTGTACAAATCGTAAAGTTTTCCAGGACCCTTTACGTTTCGGGTCATCGAACGAATCCGTACAGCTTTGACAACGATTTATGTTTGGCAATGTCAAGTTCCCAATTTAAATATTTTTTATTCCATGAACATTAAGCGTAGGGAAGATGCGAAATTTGATCGGCGTGGTGTCTGCGCTTCATTGTTACACGTTTGCATCACGTTTCGTAGACTATTAACGCGTTGAACAAATACCAGAAAGCAAAATCAGTATGGCTTGAGGGAGAAAATCACCTTGACGGCAAGGTTAACCACCTTGTCTTTGATGACTACTCGCTTTATAGGAGAGACCCACCTGTAAAACTTTTCCAGTAAGTCTGCCAAAAGTTGAACTTCTAATTCAGTTACCACGCAAATTTGCTTCTTTTGGCAATTTGCAAGTAAAAGCAACAATTTTCATAACTGAACAAGACAGCGGGTTCAGTGGAATTGTTACCAGTCTGAAATTAATTTTTTTACAATCGTGAATGGTGAATGCTTGAAGTAGAATAAATTGTTGTCTTGATCGCTAAATTGCGGTTGGGCTTCAAAGTGCCTATTCCTATATTGCGGTCTCGGCCATCACAGATGTACGGAATTTTCCCCATTTCACCTTCATGGATCTTGCATAAAGCACACATCTTTAATTTATTTGTTAAATTACTAACTGAAGTGAGTAGTCTGTCAGTTTTACTGATTTTGACTAATGGCTTTTCTCTTGATAATTCGTGTTGTCAAATAACAGTTTTACGTTATTAAAACTGTGCTTATTGGGCCCACACTATTTTCTAAGCGGTTCTGAATAAACTTAAATAAATAATTGTACAGCACAATCTATCAAATCACTAATGCATCTTTTTTCTTTTTAGGTAAGTCTCCCACTTCATCATTTTCATGTGTTTTCCAACCAAGAGGTAAGGTAATGTTTTATGTTAATCCCGTACTACGGTTTTTTGCGCTACATTCATCCGATCGAATTCAACACCACTATATCGGCATATATAATTTGAAGTACAATACAGACACTTTTGTAATGTAATTTGCAGTTTGCTACAATAAGTAACTACCTATAATTCCGACGAATAACAGACAACGAAGTTTCGTATTAATATGTAACGAGTACCTATCTGTTTGTTTCTCTTCTAAGGATTTTTTTAATTTGCATCCGAACTTTGAACATGGAGTAAGAGCTTTTATTGTAAGCTAGTTTATACCTATTTATGCTAGACGTATAGAATAGTATATTGTAATACAAGTGCGGAAAGGGCTTTATTAAAAAACGCGTATGAAAGTTGGAGCACGAGCGTTAGCGAGTGCTCCAATCATACAAGTTTTTCAATAATCCTTTCCGCAAGTGTATTACATACTATTTTTTCTACGAAAGTTCTCGAATTTAAAGATTTAGAGAAAAATTTTATATCAAAATGTTAAAACAACAATTTCTGTATAAATCAAGTCGTAGTACGATTCTCGTGTTTATCTGTAAAAATATAAAATCAAGTCTTCGTGACGCCGCTACGTTGTCTTAGTTACCAACGAGTTGTTTATAAAAAAGCCGGTTAGTAATTTTGCATGTAGTTTTGTACGAAGCAATTTCTTCAGTAAAACAAGAATTTAAAAGCTGAAAATGAGTGTTCATGAAGAAAGTGAGAGCGGCGATGAATTTATGTGCACTCCGCCTGAGGTTGCTGCAATGGCGGAATCAATTATGCCTGAGCTTTTGCCTGAAAAATCGAGAAATCGGTACGAAAAAGAACGAGAGAGGTTTTTTAATTGGTGTAAAATGAAACAAGTCAAGCGGTATACAGAAACCATGTTGCTTGCCTATTTTGTCGAAAAATCTGGAAAATTGAAATCATCGACACTGTGGTCAATGTATTCCATGTTGAAAAGTATGTTGATTTTGCAAGACAACGTCGACATTTCCAAGTATGCCAAGTTACAATCGTTTTTGAAACGTAAATCTGTTGGTCACAAGCCGAAAAAATCGCTGACTTTTACGAGGCAACAAATCAGTACGTTTTTAGAGGAAGCACCCGATGAAACATTTTTAATGATGAAAGTAAGCACCTATACTTACCTACTATTTTTTCATGTCTATACATTTGTTATATGTCACACAAATAATGAAATTTATTTGTAGGTTGCTCTAATATTAGGAGTTGCTGGGGCTTGTCGTCGAGAGGAGTTGACGAAAATGACGGTGAACGATATCCAAGGCGAAGATACGTTTTTACTCGTAACGATTCCAGACTCCAAAACGCATGTTCCAAGAACTTTTTCTGTTACGGAGGGAAAAGAGAATTGGATACACTTGTACCAGAAATATAAAGCGCTTCGTCCTCAAAATGCTCAAACTTCGCGACTTTTTTTAAATTATAAAATGGGAAAATGTACCGTACAACCTGTGGGTATTAATACATTTGGAGCAATTCCTAAGAAAATTGCGAGTTACCTGAAATTGCCAAATGCTTCTAGTTTTACGGGTCATTGTTTTCGGCGTACCTCCGCAACGCTACTTGCTAATGCTGGAGCAGACCTTTTGAGTCTAAGGCCGGATGTCCACCGCATCGGAACGACCAAGATCGGTGCGATTTGAATTCCCCGATAAAGATCGCGCGCGTGCGCTCCTATTGAAGTCTGTCCACCGGCTCGTTTTTTGTCGGGACCGATCGAAATCGCAACCGACTATTTTCGCCCGACCCGACGTTCTTGAACGATCATTTGTCGGCAGTCGTATGTCATAATAATCAAAAGTGCTGGTAATCTTTTTTCTACCGTCACACATCTTCTGTAATTGGTGTCCCTTTTGGCAATTAATGACCGAGCAATGTCAGCCAAAGGAAAAAACTACTCTTGGACATACGATACGTACATTTAAATTTGTGTTCATGATTCGCAAGTTCATGGGCACAAATGAAAGCACCTCTGTTTCTTTTATTAGTTATGTACCGAAGAAGCCAATAACTGTGGCGGCGAATTATCTTTCGCCTGTGGTGCAAAAGCATGACAACTGCTTCACTTGACATTTTATTTAATGTTAACTGTCAACCCGATAAAAATCGTTCGAAAGGCGATCTTCCTATGGACATGAATTGCCAATTTTAGTCGGCCCGATCAATCTGGATACGACTACAGTTGGACCGATCTTCGTCGCCCCGATTCGGTGGACATCCGGCCTTAAACGTCATGGGGGCTGGCGGTCGTCGACGGTAGCGGAAGGATACGTAGATGGTTCTCTTCAAGGCAAATTAGAAGTATGTAACAAAATAATTGGTAATGCTTGTCAATCAAATGATCCTTGCACACCTTCGACATGTCAACCAGATGATCCTTGCACATCTTCGACAGCGTCCACATCTACATTAATAACTTCTAAATGCTCTGTGTCAAATTCGTTACTTCCAGGTGTTAATATAAGTAACTGTTCATCATTTACCATTAATTTAAATATTACTAGCCAGAAGTAGCTGTAATTGTAAATTGTGGCATTAAAATAAAAAAAAGGTATCTTTGTTTTTACTTAAGAGTGTGGAAAATAAGTGTGGAAAAATTTTTCCACACTAGTGCGACAAAACCCTACTTTCAAAGGCTACTTTTTTCTCAGAAAACAAGACTTTCATCACTTTCGTAGAAAATAGTTATTTATATAACAAGAGCGCGAAGTTCAATTTCGCGCATTGAGACTGAAGGTATTCTGACGAGGCGAAGCCGAGTTAAAATATCAGTCAAATGCGCGAAATAACTTCGCGCTAGCGTTATATACAATATTTTTTCTACAACTGAACCGATTGTTAATTAAATTGCTGTTTAAGTTCAACTTTGTCCCGTGCGCGAAATACTTTTTTTCACTGTTGACGATTTCGCGCACGTTGTCAAGAGCAACCTTACTTATTAATTAACCGATTAATAATCTAGTACTTCGCGTTTCGAAATCCGTCAGAAAATGACAGGTTTTTTTGACAGTTGTAGAAAAATACATTTTTGAAATAATTTTAAGTAATGTCTTTCATAATACGACATTTACATAATAACCGGCATTAAGCTATCGATCATTGTCATTCGCTCAAAACGAGAAACGGTAATAAATTTGATTGCAACAACGTTCAGCAGAGGATCTGCATAAACAAATAGTATGAGAGCCGGCAATAAGAGAGATATTTTAAAGTATGATTGTGTAATTAGTCATTGAATGTCACAGCTGAATGATCATAAAATAATTGTTTGTTACAAACCACTAGACAACAAGGAATTTTGAGGTTTGGAAGTTGTTTTTGTACGATTCTGTTTTTGAAAGGAAACTGTTAATGTGTTATTGTAGTTACAGATGAGGATGATGTGATTAAAATGTCATTGCTTTCTGGTCCTCTATGTCGATTACATCGGAGGTCACAGAGAGACAGCTTCACTATTCATGTGTGGGATAGTTATTTTCGGAGGCAAAGTAGATAATCAGCCCTATGATGTATCACTAACGTTAAACTTGCAGGTTATCTATCAAAAACGTCAGAGTGCCTATGCTAAATAACGCAAAATAACGTTTTTTCGGCAGATATCCTGCACGTTAAGTTTAACGTTTCTGATACATCAGAGGGCTGAATGTTTAATTCTGTATTGAAATCTTGTAACGGAGGTTGAAAAGTCGAAGTAGAAGCGGAAGGAACCCAATGATTGTGTGGCTGATATTGGTGGGGGTTAGAACGACTTCATATAACTCCTCCTGTATATCTTGAAACTAATTACGTAGACACTAACTTTGGACAGCAATCGAAAACTATTACTCTGTCGCTTCTTTTTAATTTAACTGACAAACAAGAGTTCGAAGTTCGTGTTTGGGTACTTACTGAAAAGTTTAGGTCGTGAGAGGCTACCCAGGACTCTAATTCTAATACCGGAGTTCAGTAGAGTTGCACTAAATCCTATACGCACGGGACACAATCTAATACTGATTAAATCCACTCATAAATGTAGGCCTTCTCGTATTAAATATATTTACGCATAATTAAGTTAAGGAGTAGGTACTAAAAATTGAGTAAAAGGTCCAAGTTCTTATAACAAAGAGCTTCGCTTCCGATTAAAGCTGGTATAATATTATTTTGCCTAAGTCAACGGGCGTATGTATATAAATGAAAGGAAACGTAAACACAGACGAGATCCAATAATTTATTCAAGAAGTAGGCGCATAACAGGTGGGTTAGAAATTTGTGCGTGCAAGAACGACCTTGCTACTTACGATTCTGCATAATGAAGTACCTAGACGAAATATTTTATGATGCAACCTTTTTATTAGTTCGCACGGTAAAAACTGAAAATTTTCGATTTTTCTTCGATGGGATTACATTTCCGTAATCTTTTTCTGGCTAGGTCATCTCACTTTAAAATAGTAACGAGAGTGAATTGAAAAAAATGTCGCCTTCTTCAAGGCCTGAGTCAGTTTGTTGTCGACCGAGTTTCAGGTGTGTTTCGTATAAATATGTATGATCCACACACCTGAACAATGTTTGGTTTTTATTTATGAAATCATTAATCACCACGTGATAGTTATACTAATACGTTTCAGTAGCATTTTAAAGAATTTTAGTATGCGTTTTGGCCGTCCCCATAGCGAAAGCTAGTAATTTAGCGAAAGGAAATTACGTACTGCATTGGAATTGTAACCAAGACGGCCAGCCATTGCAAAAGGAAAACAACAACTGAACTTTAAACGTGAATTTTGAGATCCCTCTCCGCTGACTCAAGTAACCCATTCTTTCGTTTTAGTTCGTATTAGTATCTGTTAATCGACATTTTCATAGTAAATAGGTATGAATTTATTTGCCTTGTGTGGTGGAGACGAGGATCAATATGTGTAGGTATTCTGAAGGTTGTGATCCAAGGTGTGACTACATCAAAATTTCTTACTGTGATTTGCCTCCGGATATAGTTGCGTAATGGAACCGTTTCTTTTAGCATACGCAGAATAGAGATGAAGAAGAAGAAAGTTTAGTTGATTCTGTACCCTGGTATCGTGTGCCTTACCCCTACACAATGTTGCGTACAAGATGGCTGGTCACACAGTCTGGATATATAAGGTCTTTATGCATGAGGAAGACATCCCTTTTACCAGAAAAACCAGTCAGTTCAATCTAGTAGCGATATTAGATACTTTGCTCCTGCCCTCTTTGACCCATACCGTTTTTATGCAGTATGACTGCTAGTATCCGCTCAGTTGGCAATGCTATCTGTGTCTTCTCTTGGACGAGCTTAAGAATTCTATCCTCTATCCATTTCCGTATGAGCTCAATAGTTCTTAGTAGTTTTGTGAGGGGCGCGCTCCAAACCTCTGTCCTTGATTAGGTCGTCAGCAAACCCTACTATCATTGTGCCTTCTGGCACCCTGACCCTGAGAGCGCCCTCGTGTGGGACGTTCCATAACACAGGACTTAGCACGGGGCCCTGTTGTACCCCAGCGGTTGAAATGAACTTTTTTGCCCTCTGGGTTGGTTGCTATAACTTTGCTATTTTGAAGATAGTTGTGTAACATTTGGGCCAGGTAGGGATGTATCACCTCCATTTGCTTTAGTTCCCTCAGGATAGCTTTCCTTGGCCAGACCTTGCGGGTACGATGTGTTGGCTGCTTTTTGTGTCTCTACCAGGGTTTGCAATTCCTTGCATGGTGGTTTTCCCCTTCCTGACGCCAAAGTGCAAGACGGATAGTTATTTAATACCTTAGCTTTTATTTGATGCGTAGGGTGCAAATTAAGCAAACGAATTAATGATGATTAATAGCGTTAATAGAAGCCATTTTGTAGGCGTTCTTTTGTTAATAAGAGACGGATGGGATTTGTTTTAGGGAAGATTTGAGCATTTGTGGTTAAGCACGCAACAAAGGAATAATCACGTAGTTTTCGTCGCTAAGTAAATCTGTGCGGAATTCATCAGGAAAGTCGCAATTAGAAAACTCCAATTTAAAAAATTCGAGTGCGAACTATTAAATTGAACACACGTTTTACAGTAGAATCAATTAATATCTAGAAGGGGATTAAAAGGGAATTATTGTGCAACCAGAGGACGTTAAAACCTAATTGTGAAATATACACATAAATTCTCCCTTTCTGTCAATCATTCTTGAATAAAATGGCTCTCTTTCCGATTTAGAAGATAATTACAACTTTAATTTTTGTATTGAAGGTATAAGTATTTGGTTTGTTTTGGTATCTTCTAGTGTTAGATTTCTATAGTTAGGTGTTATTATTCCGTAAATGCAGCAAACGTTGGTAAATATTTTTTTAATTTTAATTGATATTCCCTTTTTGTACTGTAATCTAGCTTTTCCATTAGAATTTGAATTAATAAATGATTTTTACAAGTAATTCACATTGTTAGGCACACCTAAAGTATATTTTTCATAGATCGCGAAATATCACTTGATGTTTTGAGCTCGAGTCATTGTGAAAAAATTGCTTACTTTATAAAATGAGTGACTGATTTATTACGAGTATCTAATATAACAGTTTGCAACCATTACGATTTATCTATAATTAGTATCAATGCGTAGGTATTCAATCTGAAACTGGTAACGATCTGTTGAGTACAAAACACAATCAAATCCTCTCTACTAGCAACAACATTTATTTCTAAATTACGTTAAGATTATACGATAATCGCTTGGAATGTACGAGCATATTAATATGCAAGTAGAAACGAGGTTAAATTTTAAGATTGAGATCACTCCCTCGTATTAGCATAATATTATTTTTCGTAATTACCTCAAACGATTTATGCACAAAGATTATATTATTTATAGGTTTATTTTGGGACGTCGAGCTACGACGCCGCGTCGCTCATACGCGTAAAGGGTATACTAAGCCCTAGAAACCTACTATTTGTTTATGTTAACCGCATTTCTGTTTGATGCGTAAAATTAATTAACTATAACTAAATTATCTCGAAGTGATCTACAATTACTCGTTTCTGTTTACCGTCTAAGAAGCGATTTGTTTTAGTTAGCGTCATTTAACGTTTGCATATACACTCTACCGGCGTAATTATGTTAATTTCGTACTTAATTGGACCAGATTTCGCTCACTTAAAACTAAAAATATGAGACGCAATTTCGTTTAAAAATTGAAAATAGGATCGTCTGAATGCCTTAAAACTTAAGTGTATTTTATTCTTAATTTTTGTGTAGTTAGGTTTGGCCTTGAAAGGTTGTCCTTGTGTTTATGTCAAATGTTGCCTTTTTTATACCATCGGACAGACCGAGGGATCGACAGACAAACAGCAATACAAAATTATAAACAAGAGATAATGTAGATGCAAGGTTCTACGAAGGGAGATGACATAGTGCATTTCGGAAAATCAACAAATACTATAATCTGTTCGTTGAACAGAAATAGTGATGCCATTCTCATTAAATTTACTCCGAAATTTAAAAAAGCTTATATAAACATCTTCAGTCTGATTAGTGTCGTGTATTTAGTAATGGTTATTTATCACACCCCAGAAACTCATTTAATTTATTATTTACACCAAACATAACAATTGAAATATCATGTAAAGCAAGTACAATATCATTATAGTAATGCAAATTTTGAAAATCACATGTATATGTATAGTAGAAAGAAAAGGTCCATCACAATTTCAACATTACACGACCTTCAATCAGAATTCTGATTCTGTGAAGGACGAGTCATTTCCACTTTGATTATCAAAGACTCCACTATGATGTCCATTACGATATCAATTTGCCTTATTTTTTCTTCTTCGCTTTGGGCATGCCGAATAGCGTTCCTACAGTTTTCTACGGTAACATTCTCTACAGCTTGCTGAAATAACGAACGCAGGTCTTTCATTTTAAATGTGGTGTTGTTTCACGCAACTTCACCTTTAACTTGCCTCCATATCACAGAATACAGATTTCAATTGTCAACTACAACCATTGAAAGTAAAATTTCGCGTGTGTTACTGGCATTTGAAAATTGGACCAATCAAAATGTTGCATTTAAATGTGGCGGTAATTTTGAAGAAGTGGCTTTACGATTTCTCTTCATAGAACTAAATGTTTGATAAGTACCTTGAAAACAGGGGGGTAGACTAATTCTAATCTAATTCAACATTTAACATTTAAATCCTTCCTATTACTTTTTTTCCTCTTCACTTAACTAGTGTACCCTGGTGCAAGTAACCTATATTATCTACATATATTTAGAAATTCAATCTGAATCATCATCAAAAACGCAATCATCCGATTCAGAATTATAGATGGATTGAAAAGTAAATCCATAGTTATTTTGGTATGTGTGCGAGCCCCTGGTATTTATTTATAGCGACTATATGCATGCTTATAGTTATAAAAATGAACCTACAATTTATAATTATGTAAAATAAATTTAAATGCTGACTAAATGAACGTGAGGTTAGTTTCCAATTCACATGCTCCGTTTCTCTCCCGGCGACGAATTAGCATATTCATATTTAAGTCGTACACGAAAACGAAATTCGCTGCAAAAAGCAGTATGCTCTTGCTTGCAAACTTTTTGTAGCTTCTATGAGAGTAATTATTAGAACTTCACAAGTTACATACGAAGTGAAATGTTTTTTAGCGAGAGTGCTTTTGAAATTGCTAAGAGGGTTGAAAACTTTTTTCCGAGCATTCACCTTGCATATAGATACCGGAAAATTTAGAATAAGAGGCGAACAAAGGAAAGTTTTATAAAGCGTTTAAAAGTTCGACGTTATCGATGAATAAATTTATGGATCATAAAGTGCCGCAGTAAGTTAAAGCTTTACCAACAAGGTTTGTGTTTAAAAAAGCTGGAAGGTTACACATCTGAGGTTTCCCGACATAAGGATGTTTAGCTTCTTGACATAGATTGTACGTAGGATTTTTTAAAGAATGCGTGGCATTATTGGCGATTTTCTCACGTTTCTACAAGGTATTAGTGCTGCAGAGCTTTCGTGCAGACAGAGGTTGCACCCTTTGTAGGCTTCTTGGCGCCTCCACAGATCTCTTTTTTTAATAGGAACACTTTATCAAATATTCTGCGCTATTGTCAAATCTACATCAAGCAAATTGTTAAATTACGCCGCCATTACCGCAAGTTCAATAATTGAATTCCGTATGTGTTATACTTTGCAAAGCTTGTTTGTGCTCCTCGCGCTATTTGTGAATTATGGCAAATTGGCAAATGTAATTTTACGTCACCGCGGGAAGTCACGCTTTACAATTGCGGCGTGTAAATCGTTTCGAAAATGAAAACGGAAATTTCCATCACTCGATTCCGCGATTCTTGTAAACTCTTTATTGTTTATATATTTTTATTGGGCGAATTTTCGAGAACCACTTCCCAGGTAAACCATTGGTTGAATTAATTATAAGTAGGAAATTACTGACCAGCAACTACTACACGTTTCACTCCACTCATGTGGACATCTTCGGTTTTAGGTAATGTTTGTTATCGAATAGTCGAAATTACAGTTAGTTCAATACTAAATATAATTAGTGTGTTCGCGGCAACTGAGATTGGGATTCCTCGAAATTCAAACTTTCCTTATTAATATTGTTTCCCAGTTTGGAGTGGAACATTAAAAGATTTGGGAAACCTCACATACCTCTGCATATAGAACTTCATTCACAAATACGGATTCATTATGAATTAAGTATTAAGAATTATACTTACTATCTGTAGCATTTTATTCCCTCTTGCTAGCAGCTGCCCTTCCAATTATTACTTCTGCTTTTACATTCAAAGAAAGATTAGTCCTTTAAACATTTGTGCATTCCTTTTTTTGAAAAAAACCTTTATCTTTTCGACCGGTCTTTGGAATTTTAGAAAATACGCTTTCCGTTGATTTGGTTTTTTGGTCCTTTTCTACTACCCTAGGACTAGTAGCACCTATAAAGTAAGCTTTCAGGTGCATAATATTTTTACATCATCAGTACGCAAATAGCTGTGGTATGATGGTTTTACAGTTTCTTCTTCTACTCCAATTGTTGAAGTTTAAAACCGTTAATAAGGGTTTCCTGATTTCTATGGGATAGTCATGGAACATCTTTATTTCCATTTATCTTTAAAGTCTGAATCGTCACTTACCTACTGCCCCATGTTTATTGACCTTGTCGCGTTTGTCCCTCTAAAAGTCTACAGAAACGAAACAATACGATCTTAAGTTCGAAGGAGCCTTTTGGTTTGGTCCTCTATCATTTACTATATTTCACAGCAAGATTTTGGAACCCGAGAGAATAATTTTCGGGCGAATTTGTAACAAGGTCTATAGGTAATACTATGCCTTCATATTAGTAGCTCTGTAATAAAATTTAAATACCCCCTACGTTCCGGAAGTGCGACTTTTTATCTTCTTTTTAAATCCAAAAATCCACCCCTGGCAATTTTTTTACTGGGAATATTTACACACACCTAAACAAAATTTGAATTCATGACCAACTAATGAAAAAATAAACAAACTCCTTTATACAGGTCCAATTATAATGAATGAAAATGAAATACACGGTGGCCATTTGAAAACGAAACAGTGCCTATTTTGGGGACCTCACAACATCTACGAAGAAATCCTCGGACCCGTCAATTTTTATTCAAGGGGGAACCATTTTTTTGCTAGTTTCGCCCCCTTGAGGGCAAAGTTCTAGCGGGGGTGACAAGCGCCCCCAAAATTTTAAATCGAATGGGAGGGTCGAGTGGTACCTTATTTTGAAGGTATTTGTATGTGGATTATAAACCCTTACGTTTTAATTCGCTACAAATTTGCCTAGCCGATACAGGGGTTAATAAAAGTGACAAAAACGTGGCAACATTTTCTTATGAAAAAAAATGCTTGTAAATGAATTAGTTAAATAACAAAAATAAATACAACAATAAATACCAAAAATGTTGTTCTCCTACATTCTGAACCTACTTGTTGTTTTTTTTCTTTTTAATACTCGTAGGTATTATAGCAGCATTTTGAAGTTTAATAGTGATTGTCAATTACTGTTGTCAGATCATAGTAGTTATTTAGTTGCAAAATCCGTACATTGAACAGTGATAATGGTTTATTGCTGAAAGATTTGAAATAATTTCTGTTTAATCTACAACACCAGAATCGACAGGTCCATCGTAAGTACATTTTAGAATTGGTTCAAAAATTTAGGGAAACTGGGTCTGTGGTTAATAAAAAACGTGAAATGGATAACCCAGTAGTAAATGAAGCTTCAGAAGTGGATATTGCAGGCCATATTGTGCAAGATCCCACACTGAGCACAAGGAAATTGTCAATCGTGTCTGGTATTACTAGAAGCAGCATTCAGAAGATATTTTAAAAAAAACACAAGTTTCATCCGTACAAAATACATCTCATGCTCGTTCTTTTTCCTAAACGGTACTGTGAATCGTCACAACTGTCGCTATTGGGCTGATTCAAATCCCAGAATAGTTCGTAAGGTGCATGTACACAAAATCCTGAAAAATTGAATGTTTGGGCTGGCATTTTTGGTAACCATATCGTTTATGGTAGTCAGCCAACTTGCGACAAAGAATAATTGATGAATGTCGTCAAATTACACCAGAAGTTTTTCAAAATGTACGGGAAAGGTTCGAACAAAACCTGTATTATTGAATGGAAGTCGAAGGCCAACATTTTCAACATTTACTTGATTCATTTTAGCTTTAAGCACATAAAATAAAATTGATTTACTGAAAGGTTATAATCCACATAAAAATACCTTCAAAATAAGGTATCACTCGCCCCCCCCATTCGATTTAAAATTTTGGGGGCGCTTGTCACCCCCGCTATGGCGGGGCCCTCAGGGAGACGAAACTAGCAAAAAAATGGTTCCCCCTTAAATAAAAAATTGACGGGTCCGAGGATTTTTTCGTAAATGTTTTGAGGTCCAAAAATAGGCTCTGTTTCGTTTTCAAATGGCCACCCTGTATAAAGCTGTTTCATAAAATTAATATCCACAGATCGGTTTCATTGCGGATATTATGATTACGTTAAATAAACATCCGCTGGAAATTCTGAAAGATAACTGACCAATACGTTATATAATTAAAAAAAATTAAAGTAACTTTCAGATATCACTGGAATCGGGGTTTGCCCGAGGTGATAAATAAATAGTAGGTCAACGCTTGGTTCAGTTAATTGACGTTTTACTACACTAGAAGCATCTATTACAATGAAATGTCTTCATAAATAAGAAAGTTGGCGCATGCGCACTTCTTATATTTACAACATGAGATATGTTTGTCTTTAACAGAAGCATCTGTGATTCAACAAAATATCTCAATAAATAAGAAAATTGATACTGCGCAATCTGATCATGTGCGCATTAATCGTCAAGGTTTTTCTTGGTTCACATGCCAGAGCTATAAAGTACAGAAATAAAAAACGAGTTAAATATATTGAAAACTGTAGGAGTAGTTAAGTCCTCGGACGGATAGACGGAGGGACGGAGAAAGTGGCTGCTATAGTTCACCCAATTAGCACAGCACATCGGTGGCAATTACGACAGTACCATATCTGTCATCTTTAATAAAAGTTAAAGCTGCGTAAATAGCTATTGCTTCCATGGTAAAAATGGAAAGTTGTTGATTTACGCGGTACCCCTTTTCAATTTTTTTAATTGGTATACAGAATGCGACAGCTGACCCATTTCCTGTTTTAGATGCGTCCGTGTATATGACCACAGCATCTCCCCACATGGATAATGCGGATACCAGGATGTTTTCCGGATCTTTGAATATATTATAATCGAAGGTTCAGCCCCACCTGTCACATTAGTATAATGACTCCTGTCATCAGTAACAGATTGACATTAATCAAAAGGTCTATATAAAAATCGAAATTTTATACAAAAATTTAATACAAAACGTAAATTAAAGTATGATGCCCCTTCAATATTTCCTCGCCAGTAATTTGTTATTTTACTGAATTTTATGTGAGTAAGTATGATTTAGTATGATACCTTGTACACTTCCTTTTTTTGAGGCCCTCAAAAAAAAATTTTCTCAGATCGACCCGGAAAAAAATGTTCTTATAGAATGTGGCCTGTAGAATCCATAATTTCAAACAGTTCCAAGATTGGGCTACTAGATCAAAAGTTACAGCCCTTTGAATTTTCTTTCGAAATTGGTTTCTTTACTAGTCTATAACTTTTCATTGAGAAGTCTGATCGAAAAAGTACGAATTGTTTTGGATTCTACGCACCAAAATTAATAAGAGAAAGTGTTTTCCCGAGAAATTTTGGTGCAGTCGATTTTTGGTAAAAACGGAAGGTTGTACTGGATATTGGAAGCAACTCTAACACGATTAACAACCAAAAATTAATTAAAAAGCATCAAAACAAGTAGCAGTGATTGTGTACAGGTTTCGGACAGGTAAATCATTCCTTGAATGTTTAACGCTCGAAAAATGCAGTTAAGCTCAAACACTTTCTTAATCAAGTACATTATTAACAAAAAACAGTTCCTATTATAAACACTGCGTAATTTGTTCTTACTTTAGATAGTAATACTTGAACCGCTTATTAACATAGCATGAAATGAATGAATGTAAAGTTAATTTAAAATTGGACATTAAATATGGAAAAAAATTACTCATATTAGTACTGAAGCCTGACGGCCACACATCATAAGTTATAAAAAAGCACAATAACTTTTGAATTTTCAGTTTTCAACACTTTTGTTTTTGCAAAGGCTAACAAGCGGTAACTAAATTAACGTGATAATTACATGCATTTTTTTGTTCATGCGACTACTGTAACTGCTTCATTGTAAAATGTAAAGGTAATGTTACCAAACCATCTGATTATGAACTATTATCATTTAGTAGAAATCGCATAATTCATTAACTTTCAACCTTCAGTTTTATTATATAAATTAAATTAAAAGTATCTACAATTGCACAACTACCCGCAGTCAATTACACACATTACAAGAATAGACAAGTCAGCATTTATTATCAGTGTACATTAAATTACATCTATTTGGCTATAATATTAACTTATGCACGATGTCACATACGTGGGAAACGAAATCTTGTAATTATTTCGCTCGTGAAAGGAACCATACGTTCATGGGCTCAGATTTACCCTTCATAGAAACCGGACCGCGGTACTCGAAGTAAAATTGTTCATCAAAATTATCCTCTCGACATAAATATCTAAAAAAAGAAAAGTCATCATTATTTACATGCTTCGCAAATGGAACAATGCATATTAATTTTTTACAATAGAATTACATTCTTAATAACATCTTTTTTAAAGTAAATCTAGTGAAAGCACCAAGAAACGCATTGAGTACGCAATTAGTGATGGTAATTTTTTTTTAATTAAAAATTGTCGTTTGTATTTTTCAGTTTTGTACTAACGTAAGATTTGGAGAGCTTTGTTATATCATTAGGCTCGGTTAGTTGCATCTGGTCTGTTTATTTAGAAATTTGTCAATGTACAAAATTAAGAGAGTAATGCAGATGCGAATAACGAGTTTCTGCGAAAAATTCAGTAATGAAGATTGTGGGACTGTATTAACCAACGCCTATACGTTCATACCAAATAACTAAATTAATTTAAGGTGACGTTTACAGAAAGTGCAAAAGTTGCCTTGCGATTTCCTCAATAACTTTGTAGTCCGGGAAATAGAGACTGAAAATGGACCATTTCCTGCAAAACGAGAAGTAGTTCCAATTTGCATGTCATGGAAGAATATCTGGGGGTTAAGAATCCAAGTTTTCGACCTCTCACCTCTTGTGCTTTCACCGTACCACCCTTAAAAACAAAAAAATTTGGTTGGTTTTTTAGTTTTTCAATCATATAATTTTATAGGTTCACTTTACAAAAAAATATTGTTATAAGAAATGGTAGACTATAAAATTCTCACAACTTTGATACACGCTACTTTTTTGTGAAATGTTTACTAAAAACTATATAGGGTTTCAGAGATGCTTATATTTTTGAAAATTCTCATATTTGTATGTAGATGTTTTAACCAAATTTAATGATTTATCTCTATAATTAAGAGTTTTATGAGAAAATATCTAAAGTTATCGTGGTATAAATCCCCCTACCCTGCACCCTTACCAAAGGGGATGCCTAATAATTCAACTTTCAACCCTTGCTAGTGGGGATATTTAAATCGCTGTGAGATTGTAGCGCTTTCTAATATACGTTTGAAACAAAAAAATTATCTCACTTCAGTTCAGCTTCATCCTTTGGGGGTGGTACGGGGAAGCACAAGGGGTGGGAGGTCGAAATCTTAGATTCTTAACCACCACATGACTGTGTATGGCATGCAAAAGAAATCGGAACTACTTCTCATTTTGCAACTTAAAACCCTCTATTCCCTGGAGTATTGTTTCGAAGTATAAAAATGAACTTCTGCTAAAAGTTTAAGCTTGTGAAGTTAAATTTGATAACAAATTATTATCAGTATGTGATAGAAATGAAAGATATATATTTTATATGGGAATTTTTTAACAACTTATTTCCTAAATAACGGCGATATTCAGGAATTAGCTAAATAATTTTTTCTTCTTTGTTGGCTCTGAATGTTATACATTTGGTTATGGGGGGCCGACCATTATGAAGCCATTTGAAGTGTCATGTACGGGTTTTGCATCCCTCCACTCTCCAGGTGGAGGTAAGCCATAATTCCCTCATGTTTGTGTTAAATTTAGATTTAACTTTAGGTATCTTATCGAATAAACGAAAATTGTAAGCCGGACGTCTTTCCTCGTTGAAATTGAAACGGGAATGGTTTCAGTTACTTATACGAGTATAATAATTTAATTTCTTGTAACTTTAAAAAAAAATGTACGCAGTCAACTACGGAATAAACATTCTTCTGAATTGTGTATAAAGGATTTGCCTACTGACATTAACTGTTAGCAATTACATTATTTCAAAATAACACGTGTTGTAAACATATTAATGGAACATGTTTTGAAAAAGGTCTCGATTTATAGCAGGTAATGAGTAATAAGTACACTACCTTTGGGGGCTGAAAGGCATTCAGTTAAACTTATCTTGCACGTTTCTTACTTTGAAGGGAGTTGTTAATTATTTAAAATGATAGGTACCGCAGCAAACCAAACTATATAAGGATTAAAAAGAATAGTAGGATTGTTAATGTAAACAAAGTACCACTAAACAATTTATAAAGTTAACAGTCGCTTGCGCGAGTTTAATCGGCTAACAAGTCTAGATATCGATGAAGAAATTCCGGTACAGGTAACATTCTTATGCCGTTAGGTAACATGTAATTCTGCCATAACTGCTGTCGAATGCAGCAGCGGCACAAATGTTTTAATTCCGGGGGCTCTACACCGCACCTTGCAATCGGAATGATACCATCCTCGATTAAGCAAGGATATTTTAATGCAATCGAATCCCTCTGATAATTTGAATCCGGGTCGCACTGGCCATCTTTGTCTAGACAAATACTGGGTAAGGCACGCAGTAGGAGTTGTAGGCAGCTTATTAGATTATAGGGATACGTTCGTTTGTACGAATATAAATTGTCCAACAAACTTTCGCACACGCTTTTATTTTTGTCATCCAAAGCGCCGAAACGCAGCAAAATGTGGAGTTTGTCGGGGACTCCGAGCTGTACGAGGATTTTGAGTGGAGTAGATTTTCCGCAGCTTTCAATAGGAACGTCGATGTATCTCATCTTTTCGTCACTTTCATGCGAGTATTCCAGATTTGCGTTTCTGGCGTGATCTAAAAAATAGACACTGGCTCGAAGATTCTCCTCCTGATCCTTGAAGTCGCTTTTCCACCCTGCAATAAAGTAAGGGGCGCGTACGCCGAACAGAGCACCGACCCATATCCGCTCAAATGTATTTTCGCACAAAAAAATATGATCTAAAAGCGCCGCGACGGTCGGGGTATCTTTCAACTGCCAGTCATAACACAGCTTAACCGCAACGTAGAGGATATTGTGATAATTTCCCATTTGGCACACCGACCCGTTGGACTTCATCGAATTTTCGTGATACCTCAATATGGCGACAATAGCCTTTTGTACGACAATCTGCGGCTCGCTATTTTCTCCTATTAATAATCATATTAAGACACCGCAACCGTAAATTACCGTTTTACCTCGACAACATCCTTCGATTAATGTGTTAAAGTATTCAACCAAATCGCGTCTCTTATAACTGGCATGTAAGGTGTTACGCTCCAATTGAGCAAAGTTTTCAAAAAAACAATCTAAAATTACTTCCATTATATTTCGATGTTATTAAAATCCGCTTGCACGACTTCACTAAATAAGTGCGTACTTTTTGGTAGAATAAATATGACACACATTACGTCAAGAATCTACGAGTTCTAGATTGCCTGGAACGAAACACCCAGTTAGTGTTTCTTTAATACTTTAATTTGATTTAGTTAACCTATGGCAATAAGAGGCTTCCTAAGCATTAATTGTCTGAAAGCGTCAATGCCGTACAGGTGTATGAAGAAACTAGGGGAATACTGTTTACACACCACACCAGTGCCGCTGTTAACGCAATTGCTTGTTTAAATAGACATCTTAAGTCCTAAGATGTTCAACAAGTACTTTCTATTTGATTTATATTGAAAATGTTAGCGTAAGCCACGTGTTGTGCGTGTGTAACCTCAAATTGTGTCACATGTTCGTTATTTTCACTTGAGTGGCCCCTTCAGGAAGCGATATAAAGTCGAGACTTTAAAAATTTACGTTATAAGTCAAAAGTTTAAACCCAAAACTTCGACTGAGGTAATAACTTGAAATATTTGAACAACACTTCGACTTATATAGTTCGAAATTTCAAAATTTCGACCTGTAACTCGAAATTTTACCTCAAAATATCATCTCATAACTTAAAATTTTGGTTTTCAATTCAAGATTTTACCTCAAAACTGCGACTTATAACCATTATTTTAAAAGTTCGACTTATAACTCAAAATGTTGCATTTAAATCTTCGACTCATACCTCGAATTTTAAAATGTCGACGTTTGGTGGCTAAAACTTCGAGGTGGGTATATCATAAACGTTTGAAGTTTCGACTATGTATCGAAATATTACTACAAGAGTAACATTAATATTATTGCAATATTACACTGAAAAAAGGTAACAGCCTGGCAAAATCATAAAATGAATATTTTACTATATTAGTCGAAAAATTAACCTCTTATGTAAAGAAAATTAATGTATGTACAGTATCTGATTAAATTACCGTAAATCCTATGTAGATAAACTATGAAGACAATGAAGGGGTAGATCAACTAGTTCCAGTAACTCCCTAAAATGTAAATCTTTAAGAAACCACCGATAAATTATCAAATATCAAATGACATTCAAAAGGTGTTCTCAAATTTATACCGAGGTGATTGTTTCACTCATCCAAATAGCCATAGCGTTACGAAAATACTACACCCCAATAAAGCACCGCGATACGACCTTTTTACATGGCAAACTCTAGCAAATGCTTTACTGGGAAATAAAATATCTCACCCAACTATATATTTTATGCAATTTTGCACATAGGGTACTTTCAAAACTAGTGGAAAGTATCACAAATGGTATTAATCCCAAACTCAGAGTAACCCCCAAACGAGGTAAAATCGTACCCATCGATAAGCCTACTTCCCATTACTTCTAAACGGTTTTAAAAAATTCTACAAACAAAACTCTGTACAATCCTTGAGAATAAAGAAACTACCAGTTCGGCTTTAAACGACAACACTCCACGATAGAGTAAATCCACCGAAATGTTGACAAAATCATCGCAGTATTTGAAAACAAACATTACTGCTCCGTAGCGTTCCTTGACATTACGCAAGCATTTTACGTGTGGTATGTTGGATTGTTAGCTATTAATCCTTCAGCTGCACTATTTCCTGTTACTTAAATCATACCTTCAAAACCGACAGTTCCCAGTAAAAGTTGGTACTGAACTTACTGACCTACGTCAGATAAAGAGAGTACCACAAGGCTATACTTAATATACACGCCCGACCTTCCGACTATACCAGAAGATACCGCGGTTCTAACCGCTAACAATCTTGCTACAGTCGCCACAGAAATTCTACAGAACCTAAAAATATAAGAAGTCTAAAGAATCAGAAAAATAGAAAGAACCGCGGAAAGAACCTGAAAGATCATAAAAATCGGAATTATCTCACGAATTTGAGCATCCCAAGAAGAATGTAAGAAGCTAAATTATTCGAAGAATCATAAGAAAATGACGATTTGATTAATATGACAGCTCTGGAGAATCCTCAAGGATAAGCAGAATCCAGAAAAACGGAAGCATCTGAAAAACCATAAGAATTTGAAAAATCAAAAGTATTACATTAATTATTAAGGATCCGAGGAGCCCTATTGCTCTGAAGAATTTGCACAATACGAAGAATTTAAAGAATTCTAAGAATCTTTTTTTATTACATTCCCCCCGAGGAATCTAAAGAAGTAAAAGAATTGAATTTTGAGATTAAGAACTCGAAAAAACGAAGACATTATAAACGTTCGTAAGAACCGAAAATATATGAAAAGTGTAAAGGATCAAAATAATCAGAAAAATAAGAAGAACCGAAAGACAGATTCGAATAATCTCGTAAATTTGAAGCATCCCAAGAGTGGCTCGAAGAGTAGAAAGAAAGTTAAGGATCTCAACAGTCCGAAGAATTAAAAGAATTTCAATGGTCTAAAAAGCCAAGAAGAGAAATTGAACAGAGAGAATGCAGAGAAAGAGACATCTCAAAGAATCCTAATAATCGGTTTTGAAGAAATGGAAAAATTCGATCAGTTATAAAACATGAAGACTTATAATATGAGAAATTTGTAAATCTGAAAGAATTTTCAAAAGTTGAAGGTTTTAAATTATCTCAAAAATCAGAAGATTTATCAGAAAAATACTAGTATCCGAAGGTTCATAAGATTCTACTGAACTTAAACAATCAAAAGCATTTGAAAAACATTATGCATCCGAAGAAGTATTGATCTGAATAATATGAAGATTCTGAAAAGACATGAGTTTGAATCTAAAATTTTAATAGTACAGAATTCGTCGTATTCGAAACGTTCGAAGAATATAAAGAATCAAAATACTTTTAGTACTGATTCCAATCGAAATATCTAATTATGCATTATTAGAAAAAAGCGTAACTCTAGGTATATTTTTCATCTTTCTCAATTTTTGTGTACTGGACCGCGCTCTTAAAATTCTTAAGTTACAAATTTACCAGTAAGAAACCTCCTGAGCGCAAAACTTTTGTGAATTTTATAAATTGTCTTCCCCGCTATTGAAAAAATGGTATTCTAATTTAAACTTTTTCGCCACTTCTATACTTTATTCTAAATAATTAACAGGGACCTACCTGTAGGCGTCTTCAGACACGTTAATTCTTCCAGGTTCCCCGGTTGTCTCGGTACGGCTCGTTAAGTTGACCGTATTCCCAAAGAGACAGTAGCGTGGCATTCTATGACCAATGACCCCCGTAACCACCTCCCCCGAATGGATACCGATTGTGATTCTCTACAAAACTTGTGTTGTACAATTCTTATCCATTAACAGCATGTCAGTACCACGGGTTCACCGTCGTCAAGAATTTCCTTAACCATATCCATCATGTCCAACGCTAATCTGGCCATATCCTTTGCGTGCGTGGTGCACGGCTCGGGTAGGCCGCTAACGGCCATGTATTTATCGCCTACAGTCTCTACCTAATAAATAACCCAATAAATAATTCACACCGCAACATGTGTGGTAACCTTGTATATGTTAGGATTTTTTACAGGATCGGTGAGTACATCGAACGCCGTATAAACCTGATTTAGCATCTGAACGATCTTCATGGCGCCTCCTGAATCCGTATTATTGGCGCAGTACGTCGAAAATCCAACGATCCCCGAAAAAAGTAGCGTAACGCAGTCGTACCTTTTTGCCGGTATCGGTCTCTTATGACGTAACTCATTTGCGACACTGATCGGCAGCACGGAGTATAACAACCTGTTGGATGAAAAAACGGTCAATTACTCACATATCCTTACAAAATACTTATGAAATATAAATTTTAGAAAGTTGATTAGTATACGACAATTTCTAACGTAGATTTACACCTGCCCGTGCATAACAATTTTTGTTTATACACAATGACGAAATTCGTCATTGATTTTTAATAAATTGAAATTAATTCCGTTATTATAATTAAAGCTTTTTTACGTTAAAAAAATATACCTTACGCAACAGTCATAAACTTTATGCTGGGTACGTATCTTTCTTCGATTGTTCAAATTGTTATTATTCTTGACCTATTCTGGTCGAATGCGTTAATTTTAATCATATTTACATAATAATAACAGCTACACTACTAATGTTAATTACACGGTGACTTTTAATATTTTATACTTTGAAGAACTCTAATATGCCCATAAGGTGAAACAATTTTTCGTTCGCCTCACAAGGTGACCCAATTACATTTATGCTTCAAGTGGTATAATAAAATAAATTTTAAAACTCGTCCTCTGATGTAAAGTGGATATTTACACATGTCGACCCTGAATCGTAGATTATGATTCCTTGCAGCTCCGCATACATAAAGACATCATGAAACATTAATGATTTTCTTATTGCACCTATTCGAAAAACATTCGATTCCTTCGTCTACAATAAAAATGAACTTGAGTATCCATTCGTTCAGGGCATTGCGCAACAGAAGCTATAAAAATAACAATAAAAGAGAAAATTATCTTAGAAAAAACTTTTGTGACTTGACTCTTGAAGCAAATCTGTCACGAAATTGGCTGTTATGCGTTTTTGAAGCTTATACTACGGTAAAATAGCTAAGTGGTAGTGGAATACGAATGGTGTATTAGTCGTAATGCGAAAGGCACCATTCCTATTCTAGGATTTGCTATACCAAACCCGTCATTTTATAGCGCTTTTAATCAGAAGATAACGTATGTTTCTTATAAACAATTTTATTCATAAAAATTATAGACATACAGGGTGACCAACAGGACCGCTGGAAAACGACGTGTGTTATTGGCTTCAAACTTTCCATACGATTTCCTAACACTGTCATTTGAACTAAATATTTTCTGGAAGCCCTTTGAGTTATACCGGAAGTCAACACCAGCTTTTTTTTAAATGGAACATTGGACATTATTTTCTGATTTATCTCGCTTTTCAAAAAAATGTTTAATTCTTTTCAAATACAGGAGTCGTGACTAATCGAAAAAAGTCCGATCCTTGCATCCTTGCGCCTTTTTTACTGTAATCAGACAACATACTTATTATACTGTGAAGGACTTCAACACAGTGCGGGCCTCTGAAAACTTATAATGGCTATATTTTTTTTTATTAAAGAGAGATATCAAAAAATACCGTTTCTTTAAAAACCAGGGGGAATCGAAATGACTTATTTTTAAACTACCCCCACTACCTCCTTAAGGGACTGACGTAAAAATCTTACATTAAAATACCGCACTAGTGAAACCTCTCTGGAAAGTTGAATATTACATGATTTTCACTGAACATAAAAAAGTAGGATGAACTCAAATCCTAATCTCAATTTTTGGTTCTTTGTCTATTTTTAAAAGCAAACAATTGACCTATTAATCTAGGTGCATAAGTGAATTTGCATAAATACCAAGAAAGTTTTGGATTTGACGTTTACTTAGTAGCCTACAATGTCGCCTGTCGCAGAACTGAATTTTTTGCCACAAAAATGACATTAGAAATCTCTCAATTTGCGACATATCGCTCAATCTGATTCTAAACCTGCTTAGAGAATTACCACTTAAGGCAAAGTGTGCTTACCTATATACATAACAACAACATGTCTTACGGATAATTCAGGTAGGTCGGCGGTGGCTTGCCCATGAATTAGTTGTATACTGTAAACAATTACCCCTAAGCTAAACTACTCGTAACGCTAATGACTCTGCTTGAATGGAACTCATTTTATTCTGTAAATAGAAATGATTTACTCTGCCAATGTTAAATATTGCAACAAAAAAACATTACATAACATATACATATACATTAAAATTGATCTTTGGATCTACGAGTAGAAAATCGATTATAATATAGTCTAGATCCAGATCATCACCTAAAAAGAATCTAGATACCAGAGCTGGGTAAAGCCCTCTTGAAAAGGGCTTGAAGCACTAAGCACCGAGCACTTTGTTTTGATAAAAGTGCTTGCAAGCCCTAAGCACTTTTATGTGATAAAAGAGCTTGGAATTACCAAGCACTTTCTAAAGTAATTGAAAATACAAAGCACCAAGCCCTTGGAAAGTGCTTGAAGCCATTTAAAGTGCTTGAAGCCATTAAAAGTGCTTGAATCACAGTAATTGACAATATAAATTAATATAAATATAAACAATATAAAGCACCTTTCATATTACTGGAAACCAGGGTTTCTAGTCTATAACTTTTGATTGAGAATTCTGATCGAAAAAGTACGAATTGATTTGTATTCTACGCACCCAAATTAATAAGAGAAAGTGTTTTCCCGAGAAATTTTGGGGCAGTCGATTTTTGGTAAAAATGGAAGGTTATACACTTTTTTTTGAGCCCCGAAAAAAAATTGTCTCAGATCGACCCGGAAAAAAATTTTCTTATAGAATGTGGCCTGTAGAATCCATAATTTCAAACAGTTCCAAGATTGGGCTACCAGTTCAAAAGTTACAGCCCTTTGAATTTTCTTTCGAAATTGGTTTCTAGTCTATAACTTTTGATTGAGAAGTCTGATCGAAAAAGTACGAATTGTTTTGGATTCTACGCACCAAAATTAATAAGAAAAAGTGTTTTCCCGAGAAATTTTGGTGCAGTCGATTTTTGGTAAAAAAGGAAGGTTATACACTGCCTTTTTTTGAGCCCCGAAAAAAAAAATTGTCTCAGATCGACCCGGAAAAAAATTTTCTTATAGAATGTGGCCTGTAGAATCCATAATTTCAAACAGTTCCAAGATTGGGCTACTAGTTCAAAAGTTACAGCCCTTTGAATTTTTTTTCGAAATTGGTTTCTAGTCTATAACTTTTGATTGAGAAGTCTGATCGAAAAAGTACGAATTGTTTTGGATTCTACGCACCCAAATTAATAAGAAAAAGTGTTTTCCCGAGAAATTTTGGTGTAGTCGATTTTTGGTAAAAAAGGAAGGTTATACACTGCCTTTTTTTGAGCCCCGAAAAAAAAATTGTCTCAGATCGACCCGGAAAAAATATTTTCTTATAGAATGTGGCCTGTAGAATCGATAACTTCAAACAGTTCCAAGATTGGGCTACTAGTTCAAAAGTTACAGCCCTTTGAATTTTTTTCCAAATTTGTTTCTAGTCTATAACTTTTGATTGAGAAGTCTGATCGAAAAAGTACGAATTGATTTGGATTCTACGCACCCAAATTAATAAGGAAAAGTGTTTTCCCGAGAAATTTTGCTGTAGTCGATTTTTGGTAAAAAAGGAACACTGCCTTTTTTTGAGCCCTGAAAAAAAAATTGTCTCAGATCGACCCAGAAAAAAAATTTTCTTATAGAATTGTGGCCTGTAGAATCCATAATTTCAAACAGTTCCAAGGTTGGGCTACTAGTTCAAAAGTTACAGCCCTTTGAATTTTTTTCAAAATTGGTTTCTAGCCTGCTGGAAACACTTTAAAAAACACGCTAGAAACAGTACTTCCGCATCGTAATTATACTGAAGGAATTAGTGGTTTTATCGCTAAAGTTTTGCTTGTCCAAATTTTCGTTTAAAACTATTAGGTAAACAAAAAAATGTTGTTATCGGTACAGTACTCTCCCCGTACCCATGGCTAATGAGTAATGACTAATGTAGAAGTAATAACTGCATGTGCTATAAAAGTAGGTACTACAAGAAAAAAATCCAGAATGTTGCTCGGAAATTCCTTGACACTTGTTACTTGTAAGTACGTACCTACCTACCGAGACGTATCTTCTGAAAATTCGTGATAGTATGTTACGTGAAGAAATGCACAGAGAAAATTTGTAAACTTTTACTATGTAGGTAATAATTCTTAATTACAAATATAAAAGGACAATAAAAGATAACAATTCCTTATAATCAAAGTAATACAGATATAAGGGTTAAGACTTAATTAAAAAAATAACTTGCAAACCAAAATTTAAACTTCTACTATTCTTGGTATTTACTATTTTGGCGGTTTGATGTTATTTTCTGGCCTTTTATAAAAATGTTTAATTTAGTGGCAAGTGCGTGGTAATTGATTAGGTACTTTTTTGTCGTTCAGGTAATGTATTTTATGTATTATATACGCGGCAGTAAATTATCTGATTATACCTATCGTAATAACTATAACAAAACTTAACGTATGCCGGTATGCCCTGAATATGATAGGGCAGCGTTAAAAAATGGCAGAACTTACCTCTTCCTTTTTTTGTTCGCGAAATCGTACGACCCCTTTCACAGGAAACCACACAATACGAAAAACAAGAAGTCAAAAGTGGGATGTGCAGACTGCAGACTAATCACTAATGAAGCACAGAACACGTAGGTGACGTCAGAGTAGGAGTGAAGGAATGAGTAAGACTAAGGGTTTTCTAAATTCGTCACCTAATTCACGATAAGAGCTTCGTTATGAAAGTGCTTGAAGCTCTTTATAAGTGCTTGAAGCCCTTGATAAGTGCTTGAAGCTCTTTAGAAGTGCTCGAAATTGTATGAAAGTGCTTCAAGCAGTTCAATAGGGCTTGAAGCTCCAAGCACTTTTAAAAAGTGCTTGGTAATTGAAGCACTTTTTCCTGAATTAGAAAAGTAATTGAAGCACAGAGCTCTAAGCACTAAAAGTAATTGAAGTCCTTTAGCAAGCACTTTTTTTCAAAGCACTACCCAGCTCTGCTAGATACTACCCAACACTGTAGCCCAACTCGCTGTCAGTATTTCTATACAGCACTGAATAAAAAAATGCTTCTTATATTAACGGATTAGTTTTAGAATTCCCGTTAAAGTTTCTTAGGCAAAGCTCCACTGTTAAAGCAAAATTTTATAAACTCGTAATTCAATCAGTAAAAATTACAGTCAAACCCGAGGATCTCAAAAATTACAACAGTTCGTAGTAAAATTTCCTAATTAGCTCGTTTACATCATATGATGCTGAAAATTTCCTTCGAATTATATGTTTCTTCTACGGAAACACCACAGCACTAAAACACACTTGACTGCGCGTTTTTAAAAGAGTTAATTTTATCACAGGTTACGTTAGTATAAAAGATGTAAACCTATGTTGAGTGTCATAGGGAATTAAAACTGGCAACGCCAGAATGGAGGAGTCTGCTCACACCATTTTCCTTAACGTGGTTAAGCAAACAAACCAAATATTTTATACCCACCTATCAGTCTTCTTTTTTTCCCTGTCCAATTCCCTATACGTCTGCTGTAACTTATCGGTTAAAAGTTCCAAGTTTCGTGTCAGCTTATAATCGGCCTCAAATTGTTCAGACATTAAAACCAAATCCCTCGTGGCATCATGTAATGGTATATCGCTTATATAAAGTCCTCGCCTGCAAAAGCATAAAACGCAAAAGTTCTAACTTTCCCATGTACCCAGATATAATGTTACCTAGTTAGGTCATCCAAGTTCATAACGCTCGGATAACATAAGAATATAACGAAATCAGTTTCTGGAACGTAAAGCATCTGCCCTTTCAAACGTAGATATCGGTACTCGGGCGGTACGTTTACTTCCATTACGCCCGACTTCGTTTTGAGCACGTAAATCGTGTTAATGTGCGACAAAATGTTCTCAAAGGTCAATGCCAAGTGAGGGCGAATCTGGAGGAAATATCATGAGAGTGGAACAAATCGTTCACGACATCAAATACCGGATCCAAAATGTCGGTGATTTTGCAGTCGAAATCGATCACTTTCGGAATTATCCTCAGGATTGTTGTTCCAGTTTGTATAATCCTCATATCTCTGTTGAACATTATATGAAATGGAAATACACGACAAAAGGTCGCAGGGCTCACTTTTGGCTCTGAAACACAAGATTATTTGAATTAATTAACTCTCGATGATGGATAACCTTGATACGTCTTAGATACCATCGCGGCATTTTAATTAATTGGAGTAGGTTACAATTTGAAAGTGCTAGTAATGCTTGTCAGATTCTCTGTTTTGCTTTGTGCAGATGACGCTATTAGGTTTTTTTTATGAATCATGCACACTTCATTTGTCAGTTGTGAGTTGAGGTTCTATTGGTTGCTGAGGCGAGACGTGCTTTACGAGTTTACAATTTACGCGACGAGAAAAACAGCACCTTCCGTTACTTTGCGAACCCTTTGTTTAAATCTAGAAGAAACTTCAATTTATTGCCTACATGAAAAATGGAATGCGGGAACCAGGAAGTACCTTATTAGTCTCATTCATTCTTTGTTTCCGCTCCCAGTTCAAAGACGCAATAACTTTATGACGTTAAACAAAATCACATTTTGCTGTTAACCGCATTTGGCGGCGAAAAAGGTGCTGTTCCATCAGGACAATGCACGCATGTGTATAGTCACCTTGGCAAACATCCATAAATTGGGCTACGAACTGTTACCCCATCCAGCATATTCACCATCCGCCTGTGACTATTTCCTATTTCTAAACCAGAACGAATTATGGGGGGTACGAGATTTGGTTCGAATGAAGAGGTCATCGCTGAAACAAACGCCCTTGAAATTGGGAAAGAATAAAAAAATTGGAAAAAGAACGATCAACTGAATGTGTCGAGCTACAAGGAGCTATGTGTAACGCTTTTTATTCACCAATTGATATTACTGATTGGGATTCCGCTTAAGAAACTAGTCGATTCGTATTCTTAACCCTTTTCGCTCACAGTGTATATTCAGTATTCTTGCGCCATCGTCGTGGGGTATTTTTCTTTAATTTAACGTCACCTTTATGATTTTACCCCGACAATTGTAAGGATTAACCCGTGATTGATCAGAATTTTGCTTTTACTAGTATAAAGTCATTCGAATTATTGATTTTTTTAAAAATATTAATTACAGTTTTAATATCCGATTTACCTACTGTGTCAGACGTTAGACATTGCTATTTCGCAATATTTTAAGTGTAGTGTAGTGTTTAAGTGTTACAGATTTGTATAACGCGCCCTTTTTGAGGTCAACAAGGAAGGCCGTTGCTACAGTAGTTCAAAGGTAATTTTTTATTTCGGGAACTCCTTGATTAACGTTTGATTACATACTGGTGTTCGATGCTTCTTTTTGCAGTGAATTTTCGGGAGGCACATTTTCCGTAAGCGAACATTCCGAATCTAACCGTGTGAGACAAATATTCTATGAACGAATACCACTCTGAGAGCAAACGAAAGGTTGGCCTTTTTGATGGGCGAATACCTGGCGGGTGAAGATTCCAGTAGTGAGTACACAGGGGCGAATTTTCCGATGGCGAAATATCGGGTGCAAATTTTTTGGGCGAATCTTTTGTGTAAAGAAAACGCATCTCGGTAATAAACAAGATGTTTCAACATAATTTTTTAGCTGAAAGCTGGTGGGGTGTGTAGGCGCATAGAAAGAGATCCCTACCAAATTTTAGCTGTCAAATTTTCGAAAAAGTATACTTTTTAAATAAAAGAGAAACTTTGAGACGCGTTAAATTATTTTTCTGAAAACCTGAAAACGCGTCGAATCGTGCTTTCACAAGTAGGTGCTTGTGGATTAAATTCAAAACGTTCCACGTCAGATTACAGTGGGAATTAATAAAACGTGGGAAGTGAAGAGCTCCTCAAGAAGGACGTAATAAAAATAAAGCGACGGGCGTCGTAAGTAGAAACTCGCGCGTTTGTGTGATAAATATTGCCACTCCTTCAGCGACAAAAGAATCTTCCACTTGGAATTTAACCTTCGATAAACATTTCGTGACTCAATACCTAGTTAAAACAATGAAGTAAATACAGAAAATTTAATTACTCGCTGCACGCATGGATTGTTTTTCCTTGAGGTAATAATATTAAAATTAGCACTCACCAAGAGACAAGGTTTCAATCTCATCAATTTGGGGAAGCGGGCGTTTTTCCGGCGCCGATCTTTCAGTAATGAGGAATTGAACGTGGTCGCTGTCTTGCTTGGTTTGAATGATTTCCACTTCGACTTCAGTGTTATGCAGCTTGCTGGCAACCGTCTAAAACTCGTACCAGTTCAAATTTTCGCAGGGGACGTTGAGGGTTTTACCTTCACAATTCCAATAACTATGTAATCCAAGCCTGGTCTATCTGAGTAGTAATGTAAAATAAGAGCCCCGTCCTCAGGCCTTTCGGTGCATCGAAATGACGGCGCCTTCATTCCAGGATAAAGTGTGCCCAAATGATCGTGCAACGCGTCCAGATTCTGAAACGAAAATTAGTATTTCCGATGAAAAGCTTGTCCTTACCTGTAGAAAATCGCGAGGTGTAGCTCCCAGTACTTGTAGAATTTTATCATAGCCCGAATCCTGGCAAAATTCAAAGAACGTCTTTCCGAACAGTTCGAGAATTGCAGTCGCCGGAATGTCTGCAAATTATCTTTTTTGGCCACCCTCAAAGAGTACACAGAATTTATACTTAGAATGTTTACCGCTGCAGAAATTAGGTTATAAGTTAACTCATCCTCGTAAATTTGCCTGACCAGAAACTGTCCTTCCATCTGGAGATCGGCGTGTTTTCTAAAATATTAATTGAATTAAGAGCAACAATACTGGATCCCCACTTTATAGTTTCCCATGTTTCATCACCAAAGGTTTTTACGACCAGTAATTCCAAGGCATAATTGACGAAACCGTACTGAAAAATTACATTTTAGTTGACGAATTATGGAGTTATGGGTGGTTGTACCATGATGGGTTTGTGAAGTTACATACACTGCTGCTCTACGTGTTGCATGGAATTAAACTTTAATACTAAACGGAAATGTTAAGTTTTCTATAGAGAAAATCGATTACGGCAATTGTGGCGCCTGCGCTTCTCAAATGAAAATATCAATAGATGTCGCTAAACTGCCTTTTCGCTACAACGTTAATTACTCTTCAGTTTTTCACCATGAACGTCGTTTAAAAAATTGAGCCTGTTCGCTGGCGATAAATGGAAAAAAGTTTTGCAATTACGATCGAATCCTGCATTTAATGTTATCGTTTCAGTTCAAAGTTTTAATTAACAAATTACAAAACTGGGGCGCTTACGGGGGCTCATTTGTCGAAAATGTTCGATTTTATGGCTGGCTATTAGCATAACGGTATAATAGCTCAATCACAACGTAAACGTGAAATAGGATTGGTTAATTTGCAATTCTATTGAACCATTATATTCTCAGCCTCATTGAGTTGGCACTTTTTCGTTCTTCTCGGGATAATCGCGTTGAATCACTAATAACATTGTTTATTCAAATGCTAATAAGATAGATCTTCCTCATTATATATTTTTAATTGACTGCGAATTTAGCCCTCGATGACGGAGATTCGGATTAGAATCCGGGACCGTCAATTTGTTCTCATATGTTTAATGGAATTGCAAAAGGGCAATTGGAACTGAATGAGATGGTAGCTGTACGGGATCGGAAATTACTTCATAATTAAATTATTGGAAGATTAAAAAGACTCGGTTTATATGCAAATTTGTAGTTATCCCATTTACTTCGTACATGATTGCCGCGACAATTTTCGTCCGGATAGATCGGAATAAGTAATTCATGTGTAGGGGCGCCCGCGCCGCTTGAAGCTGTTAGTAAAGTTAGATATAATTAAACGAAAGGAAATCTCTATACTATAAATTTTTCTATGATTAATGATTAATTAATTAATTGAAGATTTCTGTTCTTTTCAATTTGATTTTAGTAGATCCTTGATTTTTCTATAGTTTCCCTGCAAATTAAAACACAAAATTTCGACTACGTTTTGAATATATTGCTGTGCCTCTTTAATTTCGGGTCACATACAGAAAATAATTGCACACCACGTTCTTGGCTAGCTCTCGAATTAAATTAAAAGGATCACTTACCAAATTTTGAAGACAATTGAAATAAATTTTGAGCACCGATCAACAAAATTAATCGTAACGAAGCATCTATCTGAATTATTAAAGAGATGAGATGAATTATCGGAGTAACAAAGAGAGCTCTCAAAAAAAAGTTTCAAATAAAAGTTGCAAGATTCGATATAATAAATTCAATGGACGTAGACAACAATTTTTCAAAGGGCGGTTTTCGAGATATTGACATCAACTACCCTATTTTAAATGGACGCCATATATTGTATTTTTACGTCACTCGATAGCGAAAATAATTATAAAACCAGTGGAAGAAGATCTGTGACAGTAGCAGAAAGCTTACTCACAACACTATGGTTTGAATGAATAACGCATCATATAAACATGGATATTTTTCCACTAAAAGACAAAAATCAATATTTAATTTGCTTTCATTATCCGCAATTTTTAGCACTTCTTCAACAACAAGTTTATTACGACTCACGACTTACGACAATTCATCGTGCAAATTTGGTAAGTTTAGTTTCTGCGAAGAATAACCGCCAAATTTTGATAAAACTTGTAAAACTAATAAGTTTACCAATAGTTGAAGCGCCGTATCTCGGAAACTATTAGACTTGCGGAGATCGTTAAGGGCTTAAATTGTCAGAAATTTTGTCTAGTTCAAAAAAGTATACGACAATAATTGCATTAAAATCGGTTCTTTAGGAGTGAAACTTACAAAAATAAAAAATGGTGAGAAAAATGACATATTTTCAGTGCTGTGTCGCTCGCACAGGTCTTTCAATGTCGAAAACTTGGATTTTTCACATCCATATTCATCCTAACAATTTAAAAGAAAAAATAGAGATGACATATCTGATGATGCAGGAATGCCCATTTTTGGTCTAATTTGACTGTATTAATACGACAAAATTGGGAAAAGATTTTACCAAATCACGGTCGCTATGATAGTTCCCCAATCCCCAATGCCCTTTATAGAAGTTTGCCATTCTTAGTCAAAACGAACAAGTATAATTTTGTGAAAATGACTTACACTCAATGTCGTATACAAGTCATCCCCACATATATCAATCGTTAATATTATTTAAGGGTCAGTTTTTCCACGTCTTCATATATATTCGGCAAATAAAGTACCTTGACAACGATTGTTTCAAAGAGATTGGTTTCCATATCATTTATTCGAAGAGAAGTTATTGAGAAGTGGAAAAACCAAGCCTTTATATCCTTATCTTTGTCGGGCTTCTAAATTCGAATAACATTTGGTCATTTATATATTATTTGAACGTATTGTATTTATCTGCACCTGAGCGGCTTATGCGATAAGCCGACCGATTCTGCGTAAGTTAGTGCCTTATAAAATATGTCGTGGTGTGAGTCGTGCGTTTCTGCTCCAATTGTTTCCCTTGTCAATCGCCACCCCCAATGTTAAGGGTAAGACTTTTTGTTTAACAACCTACCTTAACTTCTCACGGAATCATAAACAGTCGCTATACATCCAATCTAACTATTGCATCAGGTACGCGAATCTGTAAGATGTTTCCATTATTTAGGTGAATCATTCTCTATCGTCTTTTGCAATCATCAATACCATTTTAACTGTTAATTTCATTAGTTAGGTAAACATATAATGGGGACCTGAATTTATAGGACATTAACTATTGGTAAATGTTGTATCCCAACAAATATCAAAAATCCCTTCATCGATCATTAAATTCATTACCGTACACGTCATTTTTGGAATCAGTTTTCATTTGGGATTCTTGATGCTAGACATATGGGGATATTAGGGGATAATATACCAGTGCCTATGGCTTTTCTGTGACTGCCATTTTTTCTACTGAGCCTGTAATAAGCTACGTAAAAGCACCAACTACTTAGATATAGAGCCGTGGCCGTACCGAACAAATCCTATTTAGGGTTTTTATAGTTAGTAAATATATTGATTGATTTTTCATCTACGCATATTAACCCTTAACTAGTTCCACTAAATAGTAAATTGTGTAAATGTACATGGACGCTCCTTTTAATCTTAACCCTTTTTCATATAGGTAAACGCATAATCGAACGGAATCTACTAAACGCATTGTCATTTAGCTGCACTTGGCTGGACTATGCGATAAACCAGTCGATTCTGCACAAGAAAAAACGTCGTCGAACAATGGTTTCCCTTGTCCAACGCCACCAAAGCTAAAGGGTAAGTTTTTAATTTAATACTTAACTAAGTAAATACAAAGATTGCCACGAATTGGATAAATTGGTTATCAAAAATCCAGTTTTCATTTTTAGCGCATTTCCACCAAAATATAAAAAACGCGCTATTGTACCCAAGTGGTTCGTCCGACTGTCCGCCACTATGTCGCTACTATAGATCTTTATGTTAAGAGCTATTGTTCCACTTTTTTCGCTATTTGGTGAATTATGGAGTCTAGGCTTCCACCAAGGAAGGATTTTTTCTGCGTTTAAGACCAAAGTTATCGTAAAAATCATTGTTTCTTCATGTACCATAATTTTACACTTTTGCCGTTTATTGTACTACACGCTAAGATGTTTCTTATAAAATCAAATTGAAATGACGTGTTAAAGAATAGGTTGTGTATGCGCAGTGCTAACTTTCTTATTTGTGGACAGATTTTTACGAAATTTTAACAGAAAATGCATCTTACAAATGTAAAATGAATGCACGCTGCAGAAAAGGATCTACTTATGCGCAGATCTAGCATTTTTACTTGCGTACCACTATTTTTTTAAATTTTAACTGAAGATACTTCTTGCAAAAAGAATTGAAAACACCCCAAGGAATATAGATCGCAGCTGCGCATAGTCAAATTTTTTATTTGTGGGGCAAAATAAGTAAACGTATGTCAGAAAATGGAAATCGTACTTAACTTGAACTTCCACAGGCGACTCGACCACTCATTTTTGATCGTCCGTTACTTTTTACCGCATGTTTTAAGAATTAAACAAATGTGATTGTGATTGCGTTTTGTCCTTTCCGTTCGTTCGGATCCACTTCTGCGGTTTTGAACTTTTTGGGGAATTATCCTAGAGTCCTGACATTTTTTGAAATAAGTAGCCTATACCTTGAAGGTGTGCCAAACGGCCATCAAATTTTGCTGTCTAAAACGCGGGCCCCCCCACGAATTATTTCCTGAGATGCTGTTTTTGAAAGTAAAACGTGCATAACTTTTACATACGACAACCAATTGGTCTCAGATTTTGCATGCGCATGCCTTTAGTGGTGCCTAGTTAAACTTTAAAAAATGGGGGGGGGGGGGTATATTCCCTTGTACCGATTGAGACGTCTGCAAGAAATATATCCATTGGTGATGTCAAAACACAAGCTATTTCGGTTTAAAAAAATGCGCTTTATCTGCACAAGAGTTTTGCACAATTTATACTTGTTTAACTTGTTAATTCTTTTTGCCACAGATGCGTTTTGTAATTTTTATGTGCGCACAGCTCCGCTGCTATACGACAAGCGCTCATCGTTAACACCAGCGTAGGAACGCTAGAAGGGTTTCCTTTCCTTCATGCAATCCCATACTTTAAATCTATTTCTTCTTAAATAATTTACCACGATTATCGCATCGTCCCTTGCTTACTTAGTTGTTTTCCTTAGAGAACCCACAAGTTCAATTTCGGAGATTTTGGGTGGTAGAGGGGATCAAAACAAGCACTTTTTCCAAATAAACCGAGGGTCCAACGTGTTTCGTTTGCGAGCCACCCTCAAAAATTTGATTAAATTTGCATTTTTTCTATAATTTTTTTCTCAGTAACCATAAGAGTTAGAAAGACTGGTGGCACGTCTTTGCATAGGTTTTGGAAAATGTCATTTCCACGAAAGAGCGCACCCCTAAATGGGGGTGTGAAAAAATTCGACGAAATTTGGTATCTAGGCGTTTTTAAACTTGAAAATCACGAATCTTAAATTAATAAATTCGAAAAAAAATTCTACTGCAATTCTTGACCAGGCAACGAAAATGGAGAGAATTCCACGAAATTAGTTGTGTATATACTTACTTGATAAGGGAAAAATTCAAGATTAATTTCCAAATAAAATATTTAAGCGGAGCTTAACTTAAGCGTAGCTTAAAATCCATGGCAACCGAGATGGCAACCATTGTCGCAATAATCGTCATGGATTTTAAGCTACGTTTAAGCTAAGCGCCGCTTAAATTTGTCGGTGCCAACGGCCATAAGATTACTAAGTATTTGGTATCGCCGATTTTGTAATTTTTTTCTCTATCGAGTGACATCAAAATATGGTGTCCGTAAGAAATAAGAAAGTCGATGTGATTTACTCGAAACCCACAAGTCATAAAAATTTTATTTTAATGCCATCAGAAAGATGAATTCACCAAGAGTTTGTTAATAGTGTTTTTTATATATTTGAAAATAATAGAACGCCAGCGCGTTTTCGAGAAAAACTCACCCTGTTGGAAGTACAAATTAAAATTTTGAATACATATATATTTGTATAATACGGTAATAATTGGCACATAATGAGCACATTTTTAATTTGGCGAAAGTGTACCTCTACATCCAGCGTGAAGTTGGAGGTGCCAACTGAAAATTTAACATATATCCGTTATACTATGCGATCAAAAATGAGTTGCTGTCGAGTCGCCTTTGGACTTTTTGTTTACATGGAAAGTCGTATTTAACTTGAACTTCCAAAGGCGACTCGACAGCAACTCATTTTTGATCGCCCGTTATATTATATGATATACATTATTACGGCGGTTGGCGCATTTTCTTATTATTATAGGAAATTGGGCGAATAACCCAAAATTGTAAACATTCTTAAAAAATTCAGAGGAGGGTTGAATAAAAAGTGATGAATTAGGAAAAGTAAATAGACCAGATTGAGGATGTCTCAGCACGAAATAATACATTTTATTACCTTAATTCAAAAAATGTCACATTTATTAATTCTTATACTGGACCTCTCTCCCAAGAGACATTAAAAAAAAATAAGTCGGGAAAATAATATTCGAGGTTTAGTTAGAAAAAAGTATATTTTGAGGTCTCTTTGTACTTTTGTAGATAGAATCGTAAGATTGCTGCCTTCAAGCGAACATTTTCTTTCGTATTTGTACACGCAATCTGCTGAAGTAGGATCTAAATTGAAAATTAATTAATTTAGTAATACTCCAAATCCTCATTAATGAAACGAAACCCCATTAGCTCCAATTTATATTATAATTAGAGCACAAACTTGGAACACATAACAATTACAATTTATTTGAAGGAACATGTTTTACCAACTTCATTAACTTCATTTTAAAATTGTATTGTCAAAGTCTCTTTATGTTATCTTTATTGAGCCTTACTTACGCTCTAGTTTTGTAGGCGTTCGCTGAGAAAATATCCATCTGGTACTTATTTATTTATAAACTCGGCAGAGTTGTATTTTGTTAAAACTCCAATTATAACAGAAATCCAATCTTCGATCACAATTTACGCCTAAATCGAATTTTTTTATAGTAGTGCACTTGATATTGAATTTTTTCAAGTATGAAAAGCTTGAACGCCTCGCCTACGAAAACAAAGCCATAAAATTGTTATATACGGTGATAAAACGGGGAATAAATACGAATTATAAGGTGTGTGCGGTTTTCGTCTGTATAATTTTTTCACAACTGACCAATTTTGATCTAGTGGAAAGTTGCTCACGCCAATTTACTAAAAATAAAAATGTGCGTGTCACAATCGACCACTTTGGTCAAAGCGCTTTTTTGCCATTTCAATTTTATCTCTTTCAAATTCGTTTCCATTGCTAAAAGTTACAATAGAAAACTATTTGAAATAAGATTGCATGCGCCTTAAGGATAATAAATTCAACCGAGCAGAAATAGTTGCTTCAAATAAAATTTTGCGGGAAATTGCAGTGTTACGCTCAAGGGAATTAAAATATATATAGGTCACGCTCAAAACTGTTATTTTGGGAAGTGTATATTGGCGCTTTGCGGAATGTGAAAGCCATATTTTACTCATAAGCCCTTATTTTTTTATGTGGGAGCAGGTAGACATTTTATCGTATTAATGTATTACGCGTAGTATTTGAAATATGATTTACTTAAGGGATTTCATAAATCGAAAAAGGGAACGAGAAAATTTCATTTGGTTATACGAGAAGAGGCTTACTCTTTTTACATTTCGCCTTTATTCTGATGTACTGGCGGGCTTTCTTATTTCGATTTGGCTTTCTGTTTATATGGGATATCTTCGCTTTTGGGATTTACATTCAAATTTTCAACTGAAAGACAATAAAAGAACTTCAGCTCAAATCATAGATACTTCAGGTGACATATTCGCTGTAGATGCTTTTTAAGATACCTTCTTCGTAGCATATTATGATCGACACACTTTGTAATTTGACTCCACACAACGTTTTGGAAAGGCAGTACACGTGACAGTGTTACCGCTAACAGTTGCAAATTGGATTTTTGCTTGGTTAGCGAAGGGATGACAATTAATAATTACATTTTAGGTACATGCCACTTCCATTAGTCGCACATGGTAGCAAAGACTAAACAAATTAGAAACTTCATCGTCACTACACCCCGCATGTATACTGCGTAACCAAAACGGTTTCTGTTACAAAAGCTTTGTAAGTTTAGCAGATGTCGCGTTTCCACCCAAATGCGTAAAATATTCAAATTATCTGGTTATGGCTTACTATAACTGGCATTGTTTTCCTGAAATTAAACGCGTGTTTATGACATAGGTGTGCTGTTTGTATACTCGTAATTCATTTGTACGCTGATTTCACATTTCGCGAACACAACATGTTATCTTATCGTGCAATTTCCAACATGCAACCATTAATTAGATTCGGTTTAGCAAATGTATGCTGTACAGCTACTCGGTATCTAATAAGAGACGCGACATGAAATCATGTTCATGCAAGAGGTGAATACAGTGGGTTTTGATTGGATAACTAGTGGGTAGCTATATCCTATAAAGAAGAAAGATCTTAACTGCATATTATAGAAACGACGATTTAATAGACAGCGTTGGCTGAAGATACTCAATAATTACCTATGCATATCTTCCGTATAGGTTTTAGCATTTCCCAATGAATATTCATGTAGCTTTGGCAAGGAACGCAAAATTGTTTACCAAATTCTATGCACGTAATTATACAATGGATTTCCAGTTAAAGCCTAGGTATTTCATTATTTTCGCTTCGTAAAAACAAACCGAAGGGAACAAATTTGTTTTGGGGGATTTGTGTAAACAGTCAGTGGCGCTGTAAATAACTCGATCGCTAAACTAAAGGAAAACGGAACGCTAGATGAATTTATAAACTTCGCCATAAATAATTAATCAGCTAAGCGCAAACATCAACACACCCTAACCAAACCATTATCGTGAGTCCCGTGTTACTTTTCATAGCCCTTATAGGGGATTTAGGATGGAATCTTAAACAAACAAACTTCAATACCGCTAAGCGCTTTGTATGCGGATGATACCAGATTCGGTGTCATAAACGTGGGTGTCTAATTCGATGTCCCGAAGATTATCGGGATTTTATTGTTTATTCTGGAAATAGACACAGGAGAAATAGAACCAATAGAATGTATATTGAAAAAGTTCGCAGTATATTGCTAAACGAAATGCAGTAGCCGTGAAATATCAATACAAGGTTCTATGATCTATTCATACAAATATGCAATAAGAGCACACCCAAAATATAAAAATTTAAAATTTAGAAAATATAGGAATAAACAAATTCTTTATTGAATAACGCATATCTCATATTCGGATCAATGTAGTTGTTAACGACCCTACCATATCAATGTGTTCTTAGTTACTTGCGCAGAATCTGGACATACCAAAAAATGATACCCACCTTGTGGTTTTGTCGTCCCGGGACACTTGCACCCTGGTTACTTGCGTCCAGAGTATTTTGAACCCTTGTAACGAGAACGTTTGATTTGGGTTAACACTTTCAACATTTCTGAGGACTTTATCTGGATGATTAGAGTCAATGAAGTATGCGCCATTTTTACGCCGTGGTTTCTAATGGTCTATATCGCTTTCCAGGCGGGCGTAAGGATAGGATAAAATATAACAGACGTTTTAACAGGGATATTACCTTTACATTATCATCCTTCAATCTAAATATTGAATTTCTACGCTCTTCTGCTCTCTTTCCCTCTTGCACTTCCATATACTTTGTCTTCTCCATGTTAATTCTTAGACCATACTCATTTTGCAACATTTTCAATTTTCGTATCATTTCTATTAGTTGGCGCTTGTTTCTAGCTACTAAAGATACATCGTCAGCGAAAGCAACTATTTGGTGTTTATGGTGGTATAGACTTCCGTTTCTGCGGAACTCCCATCTTCTTACCATTTGCTTCAATAATAAATTAAATTAGTCGGTTGATAACGGGTGTCCCTGATGAAGTCCCCGTCTGACTCTGAAGTTCCGTGAGTTGACCCCGTTAATCCTCGCGTTAATCATTACGCTGGAAGTCTTTGCACAAGTTTTCCAACAGCAAGTGATAATTCTGCCTCGGACATGGTTCCCTTCAGACCCTGCTTCAGACATTCAGGATTCTATCAGTTGAAATTTTCTTGGTTTCACCTCGTTCAAATGGTGGACCTCGCATTCGCTTTGACCATGGATTGATTGGCTCTGCTCCGAAGTATTTATCTGCTGTAGGAGGAGGAAACAAAATTTCAACTCATTATACATTTTTTCTCACAGAAAACCTAACTTACGTCGACTACAGGGGATATTTCGTATCATATTCATCAATATGAAAAAACCACTTAAATACTTTCTCCCAAAACTCAAAAGGGAATTAAATATTAGGTATGTAGCGTAAGAACCGAGATATTAACAATGTGGGGCTTTGAGGTAAATTTTTACATTAATGATTAATGCCTCTTTTTGTAGCACGTTCAACATCTACGTGTAATCTGTGACCAATGATTACTAGTACGAATAGTGTACCTATCTTCCAAAAAAGACCTACAGGTTATAAAGGAGATTTCGAATGGGGAAAGGATGACAACGAGGATACCTTCGAAACACATTAAACAATATTTTAAAGAAGCAGCTTATTTATTTAGCACTTGTTCTGCGTTATTAATATCGTGAGCCTGATTTGTGTAGTATCGTTATGCTCCTAAGAGGAAGTGACAATCCGAAGCCGAACCCGTCCTAATGAGTGACACCTATCACGTAACAACAACCCACTAAGGACCGATCCGTTAGTGACCGTTAATGGCAAATCGCGAAAAGAAACCTTTGTTTTTCATTTGATGTCAGTCACCGATATAAGTAGAAGCAGTGTCATATGGGCGAAATCTGTTAGCTGTTAGCTTTGTCGTTAATCGACAGTGACACGACTGAATTTCACATAACTTATATAAAAGGACGAAGGACTGTATTTTGCCTTTATGAATTGTTCCACAGTTAATGTACTAATTTCTGAAGTTTATTAATTAAAACAAAATTGATGAGACTGTATTTAAATAAGTGAAATATTTGGGACGTCGTACTGCCAACTTAATACAACTTGCACTAATACAACTTCTATATCAAAATTCCCTAGTTACAAAAAGTTACTATAACATCATTTTGATAAAAATTTCTCGAAAATGTCTTCTCAATAGAAAAAATAGTATAAGAAACTTGTTTCATAAGACGCCCCATCGCACTCGTTCATTAGAAAACTCGCCGCGAGCGGCTCGTTTTCTAAACTTGAACTCGTGCGTTAAACGCGCCACTTATGAAACTTGTTTCTTAATATACTATTTTGCAATCAAAACTGTACGTTTCTTGTACCAGTTCGAGCGTCTTACACAACCACATGTTTGTTATCGGTACAATAAATGGAACACCTGTTTGTATATAATTACCTCTGTCCTGTGAATCATTGTCTATCCTCTTTTGCATTCTATTGCGATAGTGAATCCAAATTTTTCAATAACGCCAATCGTAGATTTGGGGGATATACCAGTGTCAAGTGGTTTTTCTCCCCAAAAATACAGTAGTAGTCAAGTTGATAAAATACACGTCTACGGAATATTCCCGATTTTTTCTACAGAGCCCGTAATAATGTAGTTTACGTAAAAGCAGCAGCTAGATCGTAATGGACATTGCCATACCAAGTGCACAAAACTCCCCTGATAGGGACAGTTAACTCCGTGATAAAGTCGATCTGGCACTCCGATACTCTATCTTGTTAGATTTCGCTAAAGGGACGATAAATCCTACTTGGGGGTGTTTAGATAAGAACTGTTGTAAATAGTGTGATTGATTTTCACTTTTCACATATTAACCCTTAAATGATTTCATTATATTGTGTAAATGTACAATGTGCCCTTTTTTAATCTTAATCATTTTTCATAGGTAAACGCATAATCTGATGGACGTCTGAGAATCTTCTAAACGCATTCTAATTTACCTGCATTTGGCTGCACTATGCGGTAAACCAGCCGATTCTGCGCAAGTTACTTTAAGCTAAAATGTGCCGCGCTTAACTGCGCTCATTGGTTCCCTTGTCCAACGCCGCCAAAGCTAAAGGGTAAGTTTTTAATTTAATACTTAACTAAGTAAATACAAAGGTTGCCACGAATTGGATAAACTGATTACCATAAACCCAGTTTCATATTTTCGCATTTCCACAAAATAAAATAAAAACACGCTATTGTGCCCACTTTTTCCGTCCGTCTGACAGTCACTATGGCTGTATCGCTACTAGAACTTTATCTTAAGAGCTATTGTTATACTTTTTTCCTATTTGGTTCGTTATGGTGTCGAGGCTTGCACCAAGGAATGAAGCTTTTCTGCGTTTATGACTTAAGTTATTGTAAAAAATCTTTTTTTTCGCCATGTACCTACCATAATTTTACACCTTTTCATTCTATACGCTAAAATGCTTCTTATTAAATCAAATTGAAATGACTTGTAAAACAATTATTGCGCATGCCACATTCGTTATTCGTGAACCACTGCTTCTGAAATTTATAGGTAGGATCCTTCTTATAACATGAAATTTAAGTAGCACGTCAAAAATGTATTACACATAAGCAACGATCACTTTCTTATTTGTGGCCAGATTTTTATGAAATATTAACAGAAATTGCATCTTACAAGTGTAACATGAATTGACATGTCATAAAATGAACTACGTATGCGCCGATCTAGATTTTTTACTTGTGTACCACTGCGCAAAGTCAACTTTTGTATTTGTAGACGGATTTTTTGAAAATTTTAACAGAAGGTGGTACTTATAAAACAAAATTGAGCGCATATATAAAAAATAAATTGCGCATGCGAAAATTCAACTTTTTTGGACCAATTTTTCTGAAATTTTAACAGATTTAGTCCACAACTAGATCACGTTCATTACATAGGTTGCTGTTAAATGCAGTTTCGTTCATCAAGGTTTGAAGACGTTCACTGTCGCAGATTATGCTTGGGTTTGCTCAACTGCACTGCGACTCTTACACCTCCTGTTTACCAGCATCCGAATCTTCATGTTCATCATGATCCATCGAGATATAGCTTTTAGATTGTTTGGAATCAATATAATTATTGTTTTTGTTCAATTAATGAATTTTAAAATAATAGCGTTTATTTCGATAACCCGGAAACGATTGAATTTAGGTACATTATGCTTATTACAAATTTCGCTTAAAATTGAGAGAATAATCTACAGAGTGGTCCATTTAAAAAAATGCAATTTTGATGTGCCGCGCTTTTGATCAGCAACCCTGTATAATTAGAATTATTACTGCCTAATGGACATTGAAGAATACCAAAACTTTTGTATATAACATAATATTTGTCCCTGATATAATCGACCGTTTCCAGACTTCTCAGCGACCCCGTATATCAAAAGAGGTTCCAACTCTCAGAAGGGTGCTTGGCCTCCTTTTGCTTCGAAAACCACCCTCTGATGCGACCTAGCAGCATAGTAGTGTTTCCAATTTTTCTGGAAAATTGTTATTATACTGACGAAGAAAATGGTCAGAACCTTAATTGCTCCTTATAAAATTCTACATCATTTATGACCTACACGTTTTTTTCTTTATATCGTACCTTAACCTCACAAATATTTTTTGAGAAAAATTGAAAACACTAGTGCGACATCACATTAAGGGGTGGTTTTTGGAGCAAAAGAGGATGAAGCATCCTTCTGAGAGGTGAGAACTCTTTTGATATACATTTACTTGTTTTTAAGGAGCTCCTACCCAAATTTTTAACTCTTTATCCATTTTGTCTCACAAAAAACCTAATTTACGTCGACTACAGGGGATATTTCGTATCAATTTCAGCTTGTTGCCAGCTCGGAGTACGACAAAATTTGGAAAAGGTTTCACCAAATCACGGTCGCAATGATAGTTCCCCAATCCCCTTTGTATTAGGGATAATTTTCGTCAGTGAAAACGATTTACACTCAATATCGTAATTGATATTATGTCTACGCAGGTCATCCCTGCATATTATCAACCCTTAAACATCGCCAAGAAAATGAGTAGGTAAACGCTTTATATTTTTGGAATTAGTTGTCCTTTTCCTAAGTGAAACGTAATGGGAAAAGAAAGGTTATATTTTAAATACTTATATATCCCTATCTCAACCGGGCTTCCCAATTCCAATAACATTTGGTCATTTATAAATTATTTGAACGTATTTGTACCTGTATCTGAGCGGCTTATGCGATATGCCAACCGATTCGGCGCAAGTTAGTGCCTTATAAAATATGTTGAAGTGCGCGTCGTGCGTTTTTGCTCCGATAGTTTCTCCTGTCCATTGCCAGCCCCAAAGTTAAGGGTAAGATTTTTCGTTAACAATTACTTAAGTTGATATTATTAATATTAACTCTTATTACACTAAATAGTAAATTGTGAAAATGTAATTGTACGCCATTTCTAATCTTGACCATTTTTCATAGCTAACGCACAGTAGGACGGACGTCGGACAATCTTCTAAACGCATTGTAATTTACTTGCACTTGGCGGAACTATGCGCTAAACCAGCCGATCCTGCGCAAGATAAAACGTGCTGCGCTTAGCTGCGATCAATGGTTTCCCTAGTCCAACGCCACCAATAAGTGTAAGTTTTTAATTTAATACTAGACTAAGTAAATACAAGGTTGCCACGAATTGGATAAATTGGTTACCAAAAAATTCCGTTTTCATTTTCAGCGCATTTCCAAAAAAAAACCGCGCTATTGTGCCCACATTGTCTGTCCGTCCGTCCCTCTGTCCGTCCGTCCCTCTGTCCGTCACTATGGCTATGATCTTTATCTTAAGAGCTATTGTTCTTCTTTTTTCGCTATTTGGTTCGTTATGGTGTCGTGGCTTGCACCAAGGAAGGAAATTTGTTTCTGCGTTTATGACTAAAGTTATCATAAAAAATCTTTTTTTTCATGTACACTACCACTGTTTATTGTACTTATAAATTATATACGCTAAAATGCTTCTTATAGAATCAAATTGAAATGACACGGGTTGAGCATCCTCAGTGCTAACGTTCTTTTTTGTGGACCGATTTTTCTGAAATAATGAATTAAGTTCAAATGAAAAAATAAATAAAACAATTATTGCGCATGCCCATACCCACATTCGTAATTTGTGAACCACTCCTGAAATTTAGGGTAGGATTCTTCTCATAAAATGCAGCTAAAATAGCACGTCAAAAATGGATTGCACGAAGGTGCAACGATAACTTTCGTATTTGTAGCCTGATTTTTACGAAATTTTAACAAAACTTGCATCTTAGAAATGAACAATGAATGCCCACATGTGAAAAAAGCGACTAATAATTATGCTAAGTTCCAGCTTTTTTACTTACCCTGTTTCTTGACATTTCAGCTGAAGTATTTCAAGATACTTATTAGTATTACCCACTGAGTTTATTACTTTATTCGTTTTTGCATAACTTTATAGTATTATATCCATATTTGTGAGATGTGAGGTTAGGGTACGATATAGAGAAAAACGTATGGGATATAAATGATGTAGAATTTTATATGGAGTAATTTATGTTCTATCCATGTCTCTCGTTCGTTAGGGTAACAGTTTTTGAGAAAAATTGAAAACACTAGTGCGACGTCACGTTTTAATATACATTTACTTGTCTTTAGGGAGTCCGTACCGAACGCTTTATACATTTTTTCCTTCAAAAAACTTAATTTACGTCGACTGCAGGGGATATTTCGTACCAGCTCGGAGTACGACAAAATCTGGAAAACATTTCACCCAATCACGGTCGCCAATTCCCTTTTATTTGAAAATCATTTTCGCCATTCTTAGTCGAAACGAACAATTTAGTGAATTTAGTGAAAAAGACTTACACTCAATATCGTAATTGATATTAAGTCATCCCTGCATATAATAACCCTTAAACATCGCCAAGAAAATGTGTAGGAAAACGCTTTATTTATTTTATAGTTGTCCTTCTCCAAAGTGAAACGTCATGCGAAAAGGAAAGGTTCTATTTTAAATAGTAAATACTTATATATCCGTATCTGTACCGGGCTTCCCAATTCGAATAACATTTGGCCATTTATAAATTATTTGAACGTATTTGTACCTGCAACTGAGCGACTTATGCGATAAGTCGACCGATTCTGCGCAAGTTAGTGCCTTATGAAATATGTGGCGGTGTGCGTCGTACGTTTTTGCTCCAATAGTTTTTTTGCCCATCGCCATCCCCAAAGTTAAGGGTAAGATTTTTCGTTAACAATTACCTAAGTTGATACAAAAACTTTTCACGAAATCACAAACGGTCGCCATAAATGCAATCTAACTTATTATTTCGGGTACCTACGTACGCGAAACGTTTCCATTATTTAGGTGTCTACACATTTTTTAATTTTCAGTTTGAGTCGTTAGCATTAATATTCATTTTTCTAGACAACGCCAATGAAAGATTTGGGAAAATTTTCATTTTGCAGTCAAAAGTTTACGTTTCTTGTACCAGTACGAGCGTCTTATACGACCACATGTTTGTTATCGGTACAATAAATGGAACACCTTATTGTATGTAATTAACGCTGTCCTGTGAATCATTCTCTCTCGTCTTTTGCATTCTATTACGATAGTGATCCAAATTTTTCAATAACGCCAATCAAATTTTAACTCATTTCGTAGAGGTGCTATATACATCAGGGATTTTGGGGGATATACCAGTGGCATGCGGTTTTTCTCCCCCAAAAATACAGTTAGTACAGATAGTATATTATGTCTACGCAAGTCATCCCTGTATATTATCAACCCTTAAACATGGCCAAGAAAATGAGTAGGTAAACGCTTTATATTTTTAGAATTAGTTGTTCTTTTCCTAAGTGAAACGTCGCGTCATGGGAAAAAGAAAAGTTATATTTTAAATACTTATATATCCTTATCCCTACCGGGTTTCCCAATTCGAATAACATTTGGTCATTTATAAATTATTTGAACGTATTTGTACCTGTATCTGAGCGGCTTGTGCGATAAGTCTACCGATTCTGCGCAAGTTAGTGCCTTATGAAATATGTTGCAGTGCGCGTCGTGCGTTTTTGCTCCGATAGTTTCCCTTCTCCATTACCACCCCCAAAGGTAAGGGTAAGATTTTTGGTTAACAATTAATAAGTTGATACAAAAACTATTCATGAAATCATAAACGGTCGCCATAAAACCAATCTAATTTTGTCAGGTATGCGAATCTTTAAGACGTTTCCATTATTTAGATGTCCATACATTTTCTAATTTTCAGTTTGAGTTGTTGCATCAATATTCATTTTTCTAGACAATGCCAATAAAAGATTTACGAAACGAAAATTTTCATTTTGCAATCAAAACTGTACGTTTCTTGTACCAGTACGAGCGTCTTTACACGACCACATGTTTGTTATCGGTGCAATAAATGGAACACCTGTTTCTATCTAATTAACGCTGTCTTGAGAATCATTTTATCTCGTATTTTGCATTCTATAATGATAGTGAAATTTTTCAATAACGCCAATAAAATTTTAACTGATAATTTCATTACGTAGGTAAACGTATAAATGGGAACCTTAATTTATGGATTACCGTACACGTCCTTTTCTGGAATTAGTTTTTACTCCCAAAAATACAGTAGATAGTTAGTAAGTTCTTAAATACAGGTCTATGGAACATTACCGATTTTTTCTACTCAGCCCGTAATAATCTAGTCCACTATATTTAAAAGCACCAACTAGATCGTAATGGCTATACCGAATGCAAATTAGCCGACTCCTCTCATAAGGGGATTGCGCATCTGTCAAAACCGGGATAAAATCGATCTGGAACTCCGGTAACCTTTCTTTTCAGATTTCGCTAAGTAGGTACTACACTTAACAGGAGCGAACAAATCCTACTTATGGGTGTTTAGTTACGAACTGTTGTAAATATTGTGATTGATTTTCAATCTACGTCTATTAATTCTGAAATTTGAGGGTAGGTTGCTTGTTATAAAATGAAATTAAAGTAGCACGTCAAAGATGGATTGCACATGTGTAACGGTAACTTTCCTATTTGTGGTCCGATTTTTACGAAATTTTAACAGAAATTTCATCTTACAAATGGAAAATGAATTCATATGTTGAGAAATGGACTACTATTGCGCAGATATAGCTTTTTTACTTGTGTGCTACTGTTTTTGGAATTTTAACTTGTACGTACGAGTCCTTAGCGCATCTTTACAAAAAACAAAATAATGTGCTATTATAACCACTTTGTGCACCCGTCCGTCCGTCCGGACCCACTTCTACGATTTTAAACTACTTTTTGGGGAATTGTCCTAGGGTCTTGAAATTTTCTGTTATAGGTAACCTATATCCTGAAGCTGTGTCAGACGGCCTTCAACTTTTGTTACCTTAAGGGGGGGCTCCTTCATAAATTATTTCCTAACATGCTGTTTCTGAAAGTAAAACTTGCATAACTTTCAATCCGACAAACAATTTGTTTCAGACATTGCCCCTTCATGGTATTCTAATCAGGTCTCGTCGAAAGGAATTGGTTTATACAAACTATAGCTGTTTCCCTCGCGACTTACATTGTTTATTTGTGACCCAATTCTCCTGAAATTTCAGCGGAGGATACTTTTTTATTTTTTTAGGTTGTAAACACTTTTGGCACAGATGCGCTTTGTAATTTATACAGGGTGTTACACGACCGTTCGAAAAAAAAAATCGGGTTGTAGAGGGCATCAAAACAAGCACTTTTTCCAAATAAACCGAGGGTCCAACGTGTTTCGTTTGGGAGCCACCCCCCAAAGAGTGTTGAAATCTGCATTTCTTCTTTAATTTTTTTCTCAGCAACCATAAGAGTTACAAAGTCGGGTGGCATGTCTTTGAATAGGTTTTTGGGTATGCTCTTTCCGATTTTGCAATTTTTTTTTCAAAATTCCTACCCCTAAAGGGCGCACCCCTAAACTAGGGTGCAAAAAAAAATTCTGATTTCGACGAAATTTGGTATCTGGGGGTTTTTTAACATGAAAATCACGAATCTGAAATTAGTTTTTGAAAATTCGAAAAAAAAAGTTCCACTGCAATTCTTGGCGGGACAACGAAAATAGAGATAATTCCACGAAATTTGTTGTGTACATACTAAACGAGTTAAGGAACAAAACTGTCGAACAGTTTTTTAAAATAACTTTTCAAACAAAAGTTATACTCATTTGAATGTTGGTCCTTCGGGTCGCGAAGTGTCCCAAGCCTACTAGTAAGCCATAATTTCGCATGTGTTGGTTGACAATGTCGCAAAAACAAAAGATTAACGGTTTGAGTCGATATTTTGTTATTTGGAATTAATTCGGTCATTAAATGATTAAAAAATTCGATGTATCGATTAAAACACCTACCAAGGTATCTTAAAGCGCTGATCGATTATTTATTATCTAAATAAGGTAGGGGAAAAAGTCAAATCACTTTCCGTATGATACTTTTTCACTATGATCAAAAATTTTCATAATCTTAGGTTGAAAAATAACTTCCAAAAGAACACGCTCCTGGCTTACTAGTAGGCTTGGGACACTTCGCGACCCGAAGGACCAACATTCAAATGAGTATAACTTTTGTTTGAAAAGTTATTTTAAAAAACTGTTCGACAGTTTTGTTCCTTAACTCGTTTAGTATGTACACAACAAATTTCGTGGAATTATCTCTATTTTCGTTGTCCCGCCAAGAATTGCAGTGGAACTTTTTTTTTCGAATTTTCAAAAACTAATTTCAGATTCGTGATTTTCATGTTAAAAAACCCCAGATACCAAATTTCGTCGAAATCAGAATTTTTTTTTGCACCCTAGTTTAGGGGTGCGCCCTTTAGGGGTAGGAATTTTGAAAAAAAAATTGCAAAATCGGAAAGAGCATACCCAAAAACCTATTCAAAGACATGCCACCCGACTTTGTAACTCTTATGGTTGCTGAGAAAAAAATTAAAGAAGAAATGCAGATTTCAACACTCTTTGGGGGGTGGCTCCCAAACGAAACACGTTGGACCCTCGGTTTATTTGGAAAAAGTGCTTGTTTTGATGCCCTCTACAACCCGATTTTTTTTTTTTCGAACGGTCGTGTAACACCCTGTATGTGGGCACAGCTCCACTGCTATACAAGCGCTCATCGTTAACACTAGCGTGTTAAATAGGGTTGGTAACAATAATGGTAACATTTTTCCTTCACGTAATCCGATACTTTAAATCTATTTGTTCTTAAATTTGTAGTGAACTGAAATTGTTTTAGCGCGATTACCGATTTTAATCACATCGCATTATCGTCCTTGCAAGTAGTTTACTTAGGTGTTTTCCTCAGAGAACTCACAAATTGAATTTAGGAAGTTTGGACATAAACTATACTAAATTGTATAATTGAATAAAAATTTATATGCGAATCTCCCTTTGTGAAATAGCTTTCTAGCCTGAGGCAAATGCAATAATATAAAATATAGCTTGATTCCAAATGTAGGTACGCATGCAATCCCTTAAATAAATCCTGCAGAATGTATTTGGATATGAGCTTAATTTATTTTTCTAAATATTAGTTGTTTTTGTTAAACAAGCCTAATTTAGGGAGATATAATTATATAGTACAATATATGAGGTATGTAATTTACAGTAACCATAAATGGCGATTTATTTCTAAAATCGACTGTTATCTCTTGTGGTCTTCAGTGTATACAGATGTACGTTACTTTGTTGGGTAAATTTGACAATGAGCTATACCAAACATTTTGATTGACAGTAACTCCAACCCTTAATAATAGTGGAAATAAAACTTTAACGCGATCTGTACGTAATTTACTGTACTGTTTACATCAGTAAATATTTTTAAATCACCGGCATATATGAGTGACTTGCATTTAAAAATAGATGTAGTATCATTAACGAAAATGAAGAACAATAGTGGTCCCAAACTGGATCCCTTGGAAAACCGCTTGGTGCTACGTATGCAAAAGAGGTGTACCCATTTACAGCCACGCGTTGTTTTCTATTGGCCAAATATGATGACACCCAAATTGCTGAGCTTGTTTATTAAAATGGGATGCTGAAGACGATCGAATGTTTGACTGAGGTCTGCAAAAAATACATCCACCTGAACTGTAACACCATACAATTAGTGCCAAATCTACACATACCAATCCTTCAATAGCGATACTGAGGTGTGAGGTAATTGATATGACATGGTATTATATGCAGAGATAGTTGGTGCTTGTCTTCAACTGAAAAATAAAAAGGACATCTACCATTATTTTACATTTCTTATATCTTCACATAAATCGATCGTTATTTATATAATTTGGCAGAACTTGGTTCATAATGAGGACTCCGGTTCTGGAGATGCCTTGTTCTAATAATAAGCTCTCGTTCAAAAAGTAGTTTATTTGAAAATATTTCTCTTTTCAGTTATTGGTGTAATCGCGTGTGCTCCTTGGTGCCAGTTTGCCCTGCGAAAGTGAACTAGTGCGGTTGTCCGTGGATGATGCTTCTTCCCAGGAGAGACCGAATTGATAAGGCTAAGGGGTAAGTGTTCGTTTTTGACTTATAAGTCAGTAGGTTAATGATCTTAAGTATAAGTAGTGAAATGGGTTACAAAAAGAATTATAACTACCTACTTACATCAGATGAAAATTGGACTGAAAGTTTGTTTTTAGTAAAAAGAACTATAATAGTTATTTAAGTAAACATAATAATTGGGCAGTGTTGGCCACTCGTTTAACGTAAATCTATTCTTTGTTTCAGATTCCAGAAGGGCAGCCTTATAAAGGTAGGATTTTTCGTTTTGGTGCATGGGTGACGGCATTTTTTTTGTATTTAGCAGGGGGGGAGTGAATAGTGTATATAGTGACTCTAAAGAAGATCAACAATTTTCTTGCATGACCTTTGCACTGTAATTGTAAGTGAGCTGTGACTTTCTGCTAATCTTATCGTCTTGGTAACCTAAAATTGACTGCAATGGTTCTTTAAACAGCTTCTTTCGCGGCGACTATCGGTTGACTTTATGCAAAAGACTGCAAATATGAATTCATAGCTTTGCCGGTTTTATTAAGTAAACGGATTGTAACTTCGAAAAAAAGACTAAGAGGGAGCATTGCAGTCCCTTTCGTTGCCCAGGTGAGTAGCTTCACGGATTGTCATATCTCATTTGTTATTATGCAAAGATCTGCTTAATGGTAAGGTGAGTTAGGATGTTCCTTAATTACTGCATCGAAACTCTTAATTTGTACTGAATTATGACTTATGAGCGATAAGTAGTTAAGAAACGAACACATCGAGAAATAAACTGCTAACTGCTAAACTCATCGATTGTCCTTTCTCTCCTGATGTAGCGCTGGTCCTGTCGTGTTATCTACTGACGAGGATTTACCAGTCCGTGGTCCTGATTCCAGTCTTCCCCCGTCTCTGTTGAACACATATGAATCCGGTTTAAGCAAATAAAGTGAGTGCACCACTGTCTTTTACATCAATATTTATATAATGAAATTTTCTATGGTTGAAAAAAACGAGGACATGAATCTCAAAATCTCAGCCGTGCTGTTTGGTTTAATTTCTTTGTTAAAGCATTCTATGTTTTCCCATTCTTAAGCAGTAATCATTATAGTTCCCTATAAAACGGCTCCTTTGAAAGAATTAATGAGGTTCAAAACGACCAATCACATAGGAAAGTTGCCATTTTAAACATTTAAGTGGTGGTTTATGGGAGGATCAAGGGACTGAGGGTACCGTGCCTATACAATTTCTCTTGTTGATCGACCTTTTCTCGGTTTCGGGCTTTATGTTTCCGATTTATTGTCACTGACGAATTGACAGAAAAAATGTGAAATGACCCCAAGCACGCAAGTAGGGGGATGATCCCAAAGTAAACAGAAATCATGCTCGTTTATTAAAAAGTTCACAATTTTTTTTTAAAGAAAAATGACAGTGTTATTGTTTTCAGATCTGCCAACTCGACGCTTTGGCTGTTGTGTATCCTGTCACAGTGAACGTCGTCTGCCTTAAGTCCGATGGTTTCCGTTGTCCTTCACACCAAACCCAATGGTAAGTTTTTAATTAACTAAGCTGAAACAAAAATGTTTTATATCAAAAATAGTCTTTGAGAAACATGCTAAAAATTGTGCATTTACAGAAATCAGAATTGAGGAAAATCCCAAATTTTAAATTGTAGCACACTGTACAAGGCTTTCTCTTAAAGGAGTCTTTAATTTATTTTTTAATGTAATTCCGTTCAGGTGTGTTACCCTCAATGGCAATGTTGTACAGGGTTACTATAAACTAATGGAACAAGGCTCTCCTGCCAAAACAGTTCGAGATATTGATTTGCTGTGCGGAGAACTTCAGAAACATTATTATGTACATTTCGGAATGAAAACGATATTTCTTCATTACCCCAATTTTCAGAGCGGCCGCCATCTTGAATTTTTTCTAATTGGCAACATGGGCGCCTTGACCATTGGAGTACCTAATGATGCAATTTCTTTTTCATTCCGAAACATACCCAACAGTGTCTGATTGAAGTCCTTCGAACTGCAAATCAATATTTCGTACCGTTTCAGCAAGAGATATTTTAATGAAATTTCACTAAAAATCTATTAATCACTTACATTATTATTCACCAACAACTTATTTTTTACTTTAAGAATAAGCGCTGTTATCTCTGTTCAAATTTTGAGTACTTTCAACTAGCTTACCTTAGCTCCAGTTGTGGGCTCCGTTAACTTAGCACCACCATTTCAAATTTTTGACTAAAGACAGATTGCGCTAGAATCTCTATGGCTAGCGCCAGCTAGCGCCACTTTGAGTTCAGCTAGCGCCATTATAGATTTTGCAGAAAAGCCCTTGATTTTCGGGGGGTGCTATGTTAACGCTAGCACCACCATTGCGTCCGATCATTTCCAAAAGCAAGCGCTGTGTTCGTCAGACCTAGCGCCAGCTAGCGCCACAAATTTTAGAGCTAGCGCCACCCCCCAATAGTGAGGGGAGCAATTTTTCCTAGCACCACCATTTTGTCTTTTCATGTAAAATTTTGATGTTTTGTGTTCGGCTGACCTAGCGCCAGCTAGCGCCACTTTGAGTTCAGCTAGCGCCATTATAGATTTTACAAAAAAGCCTTTGACTTTCGGGGGGTGCTATGTTAACGCTAGCACCACCATTGCGTCCGATCATTTCCAAAAGCAAGCGCTGTGTTCGTCAGAGCGCCAGCTAGCGCCACAAATTTTAGAGCTAGCGCCACCCCCCAATAGTGCGGGGGGCATTTTTTCCTAGCACCACCATTTTGTTTTTTCGGGTAAAATTTTGACGTTTTGTGTTTTGCTGACCTAGCGCCAGCTAGCGCCACAAATTTTAGAGCTGCCATCACCCTCCAATAGTGTGGGGGGAGGGGGTACCACCATTTTGTCTTTTCGGGTAAACATTTGATGTTTTCTGTTCTGTAGACCTAGCGCTCAAGTTAACCTAGCGCAATTATAAATCCTAGCGAGTTTATAATTTTGCGGTGTCTGTCCGTCTGTTCGTTAGCACGATATCTTGATAACGATAGCGAATTGACCGTTTACGATGAAATTCTGTAGATGGATTCTTTATCAATTTTGTAGATCGGAGTTCGTGAATTGGTAATGTAGACCAAAAAATAAAGTAGGCACTTTTGACATCTCTGTGAGTTATGAACCGAATTGTATGAAATTCAATATGTGTATAGCTTTAGCCATATAAAACGCAATTCCAAAAGTTGAGCTTAATCGATCAACATTCACAGTGCTCTTTTCGCATCTCGACCATTTACAAACCCGATTGAAAACTTACTTATTTATGGAAGCATTTAAAAGAAATTTGATACATAGCAACTTGGAATAAAAGCAAATTTAACGCCAGTTTCAAAATTTGGTTTTGTGCATGATGTGTGGTGCCAATTTTCTTATTTATGGAAGCAATTAAATGAAATTTCATACATATACACTTTAAATAAAAGCAAAACTAACACCAAGTTCAAAATTTGGTTTTGCACATGCTGTCCTTACCCAGGAGCTCGTTTTCTATATTTATTTACACGTCGCTGCGAAAAGGGCACTGTGAATGTTGATAGATTAGGCTCAATTTTTGGAATTGCGTGTTATATAGCTTAAGCCCTTAAGCTATATACGAATATTGAATTTTATGCAATTCGGTTCAAAACTCACGCAGATGTCAAAAGGGCCTTACTTATTTTTTGGGATACATTACCAATTAATTTATGAACTTCGATCTACAAATTTGATAAAGAATCCAACTACAACATTTCATCGTAATCGGTTCATTCGTTATCGAACTATTGTGCTAACGGACAGACACCGCATCTGGGATGGTCAAACTCTTTACCTTTTTTAAACCCCAATGTGCAAATCTGTCCCTCTTAGGGTCGGAAATAATAAGCAAATTATTTCAATTTGAAATCCTTTACTTTTTGGATTGATCGTTCTGTTTAAAGTAAAAAGTTACAATAAAAATACTAAAATTTGTATATAAAGTAGCAAGATTGTAACCCTTCATTTCGAAGTAAACTGACGGCGAGGTATGCAGGTACAAACTTACTTAAACCCTTTATGAATGCGCAAAAGTTGTAAATTTTTTGTCACATCAAGGGTTTACAGGCGCGTCAATTGTGTGAATATTGGTAAATCTGCATTGTTAAAAAAAACACCTTTAGATAGTAGTCGACGTGACGTACATAGGTATATACGAAGCTTTGGAACAGGCATTACAAAGATTTCTTTATAATTCCCAGTTGTAATGTAAATTATACTAATTCTCAGTTGTAGACTGTAAATTAGTACTAATTCCCAGTGTAACTGGGATTAGCATACTTCCAGTTGTAACTGGGATTAGCACTAATTCCAGTTGTAACTGTAAATTAGATAATTCCCAGTTTACACTTACAACTGGGAATTATAAAAAATCTTCGACACATTATAATTCCCAGTTGTAACTGGGAATGAAGAAGAGTAGGTACGCAGAGACACAAGAATTGATCGTAAATGTTTCGTTAATGCTGTATTTTGATAAGATGAAGCAAAGAGTGCACATCATGCGTGTATATTTGGTCGTGTTGTGTAGGCCGCTTAATTCCACAACATAATAACGATTCTTTCTTTTCTCTCAAGATTCTTTCATTAAATTGTTTCAATACGCCATAACTGACATTAAAGTCTGGGATTGTTAAAAATGTTTTTAAATGAAAAAGTAATCGAAAATTAAAACTAAATAAAATTTGAAATTTTGTTTACCAAACTTTTTCAATCGCAGTGGAAAACAAAAGTTTGTGGTCACGCAAATACAATTTTAAAATTCCAAATTTTTTTAAACAAATGGTTGATTTTTTTAGTCATATTGCTGCGTTTTTTTTATGCGAAGCGCCTGTTACTAGAAGTATTGTGAATTCAATCTTTAAATGGTCAATTTTGTCACTTTTTTTTGAGAGGCGTGTCACCTCAAAAAAGCGCGAAAAAACTAATGATCGATAACATTTTGCCAATCTTTAGTCAATTTATTGTTGTTTATATCATTGATATTTTCGGATTTTGTAAAACGAACCCTGAATTTTTGTATAAATTTTCAGGAAGGTAACGTGTTTTATTTTTGGAGAATTAATAAGGTTAGATGTTCATTTTAAATATTCAATCAATAAAGCATTTTATCTAATTTTATAAAAATTCGACCTTAAAAAAGCAACACTATACGCCTGCACGACTGATAAATGTGGTTGTATGAGCTTTAACTTTAACCCTCGAAAGAGCAGGGTATCGAGCATGGTATTTGGATAAATGGCATTTCTCAGATTGTTGATAAAAGTACATTATTTTTCCTCCACAAATAAAACACTCCTGAATATCGTATTCATAGAAAATTTACATTAGTTCATGCAGGTTGTTTTCAACAATCGCGAAAATATCAATAAATTAGTCGTTCACAATTGTTTGAGATGAACGTACTCTCAAAAAATTGCCAAACATTATAAAGTTTGTGGTCTATACAGAAAATACTATGTCAATGAAATGTTCAATATTTTTGTCGGCGATTCTTGCGCTAAACCGAAACCACAATAAAATAACAAAATCGCAGTTAGCGATAATTTGAGTTTTCCGCATTTTTTTGAGGTGACAAAATTCAGAAGTATTCATTGACAAATGGGCATTTACGGATTGAATTTCAACATTTAATACCAGGTGCTCTCAACAAAAGTAAAAAACGCAGAAAAATAAAAAATCGGCGTTTTTCGCATGTTTGGAAATGGCGCCCCTTTCAAAAAGCTTCTGAAAATCAATGACAGTGGTTTTTAAAATAATACATACACCTTTTTTTTTAAAAAAAAAAATAAAACTGCAGCCATCTTGAGTAAAATGTGGAAGTTTTAAAACTCACATTTATTTAGGTTAATGTTTCAGATCTTCAAGCAACAGTATGTCGCAGAAAACAAATTAATCCAAAAAATTCGTTTTTCGATGGTTTAAAGTGGGGAGGGGGATTAGGGTGGTTCTGAACAATGCTAAATTTTTTCAATAACCCCAATCAAACAAACAATGACAAAGCAAAATCAGTCTTAATGAGTATTTGAAACTTACACAATAATTTCAAAATATAAAATTTCTGTACTACAGTCATTGAAATGCGAATATTTTTCTCTTCTATTGATACTATTTATTTTTCTGTAAAATAGATTGGCAAGCAAAAACCAGCAAAAACGTTTAACTATCTATCCCTATGTTCGACTTTGACTGAAACCCTGGTATATCTGGTGTAGTAATTTACAAATGTTATCCCAATACAAACTTTTGCCTGCTTTGCGCTGGCAATAACAAGAATAGGTAGCAAGTAAAAAATATTGCCTCTACTTTTAACAGCTACAATGTTTTGTCAAAGCCCTATGGACGCCGTTGTTATTATTTTATTCCGACATTTCACAAAGTATCATTTTTTAAATAACAGTCAATTGTAATGTCTCTTCTTTTTACAATTGTTCGTTTTTATGTTATTTATTAAATTGTGATTGTTTTTAAAATGTTTACTTAATAAAATGTTGCTGAATTAAAATGTTTGTTGATAATTTTAATTGGCGCTGTGTACACGGGCCAAATGGACTAACGGAAGTTCTGAAACTCCCGCACAATCTAGATTACGATTTAAAATTATCACAAACATTTTAAATTCATGTAACATTTTTTATTCATGTAACATTTTAATTCAAGTCACATTTAAATTTCAGTTTAACATTTTAATTTAAACAATCACTTTAAATACAGTTTTTTCTACTGTTAAATAGAAACGAATTTATATGCTTGATGAATTAAATGGTTCGTTGAAAATATTTGTAACAACCTTAAATAATTGAAATTAATATGATTGTTGAATTAAAATGTGTTTGTTGAATTAAAATGTTGTTTGATCAATTTTAATTCCACATTAAACATGGATGAATCTTTATGTTTGTTGAACAAATCGTTTTTTAATGGAAGTATGTCTCCAATTCAATTTAATTTTTGTTATTAATTATTTGTTTGAGAATAAAGTCAAATGCATTCCACCCATATAACAATATAATTCATGCACATTTTTTATTGAAGTAACATTTTTTTAAACAATCATATTTAATGTGTTAGATAAAAAGAACAAACAAAAATAGTAGAGAATAAGAAGTGATGTTAATTTAAAAATGATACATTCGTAAAATGTTGGAATACATTCGTAAAACGGCGTTCCTAAAAACCCATTGACATGCAAGTAATATTGGTGCAATAAATATACAGATTCACTTAGAAACTAGGTTCTGAATATCTATGTAAAAGAAAGGCAAAGACACAACCAATGAGATTTGGTGAATAATACAAATGTTTGTTGTATGCGATACTTAAATGGAAGGTATAATACATCGCTTGTTTCGTTAGCTTGAACCCACAAACTTCCTTTGTCAATTTCCGCCATATCTTTTGAATGTTAGTAATGGGTTGGAAACAAGAGCTAGGTCCAGCTCTTAAAAAAATATCGATTACTTACCAATTAACTATTTCGGCTAATAAAGTTTTAATGAAAAAGTAATCGCGATTCAGAGCGCCTTTAAAAGTATTGAAATGTAATGTAATTTATTTTACATTTCTCGATTTGTGTAAGGTATCGAAACGTTTAGTTTCGGAACAGATATAAACTATTTTTTCACTCTGTAATTAATTTTATTAGTTGGTAATACCAAAATAACGTAATTAATTGTAGCTTTAAGCATTTTCTGTAATACGAGTCATAGTCCAGTTAATCCCCTAAATAAAGTTAAATTTAAGGTTTTTACTCTCAGTTTAGTAGTAACTTTTAAAAAGACGCTCATTGCAATACTTGTATTATTGAGTAGTTGCACTTTACGCTAAATTTTAGACTTAAATGGCGGTCAGTAAGCCCCCTTTATTAAACGCCTAGGTTTTTAAAAACACTCGCATGCCTGCCAGTCGCTTAAGATCGGACTGCTTGTATATTATGTACTATACTGTGATATGATAATTAATATGACAGATTGTTTTTTTTTAAGTATCATAACTATGATGTGAGTTTTGTATTTTACTCGCTTAAAACATAATATAATTGTTACTGTAAAGCTACTGTGTAAGAATAAAATAGATTTTAAAGCGCGCCTATTGTTGGCGTTCTTGCGAAAGCGCTAGGGCGTTGGCGCTTGCGTCTCATCGCTCACGAAAAATTGAGGTATAAACTGAAAAAGGGTAGAGTTTCCTGTTTCGTCATTTTTGGAACATGCGATTAATTATTAATTGGTCGTTGTTTACTGTTGTAGTGCATTGCGTTTTTTTTGAGTTTTGCGTTGTAGTGTATATATATTTATAAATTTGCGTCGCGTATAATATAAGAAACACAGTGTAGTTGGATTTGTACTTATCTAGTTAGGTATTTAACTGATTGCTTAGTTAGTTAGAACATCTTGGGTCAAGGTAAGGGTTGGATTCGTTTTTTTTGTGCACCCTTAGGTTTTATAGGTGGGCCATCTTGGGGACAGTGCACCATCGCGGCGATGTTAGGTCCCGGCGACGTACCACCCGGCAACCATTTTCAGGCTTCAAGCCATCCGGCGCACATTACCATACCGGCATCGATCATACTCGACGATTTATGACCCGGCGACGACCCATTGCGGGACTGACCCCATCCGCGACGGCCATCCGTTAGATTATCAGACAATTTGTAAACCGTTCAGTAATTAGTTCGAAATTCTTCTGTAGTTTATTCTCCAACTTGGTAAGGGCATGTCACGATGTCTTCAGTACAAATGCTACGGAAGCACTCATTCCTCAGCCGTGCTAAATGACACCGCTTTCGCTTGGGGATGGATGGATCTATAGAAAATTTTTACCAGGAATTGAAAAGCAAAACCTCAAAAGAATTTCTTGACTTAAAGTTTATTTTCATATCCCGATAATGACCCTATTTTTTGCCATCTTAACTGTACCACCTTTATGAGTAAAAAATACGTTACTTTTTTATTATATGATGGACGAGCTTCAGACTTAGATTTAGAGCAGTTTCTCAGGACTAGGGAGTTTCCAGAGGAGATAATAAGTAAAATTCAAATCGGAAATGTAATTGAACAATCACATGAAAACAATTGACTTTTAGTTTATAATTTTAGATTGATATTGTGCTGTGCAGGTAATGCATGAAGATGAATTTAAAGAACTTATTCCGAAGAGCGGGGACAGAGCAGCCCTTAAAAGAATTTAGTAGACGAAAATTAGCACCCAGGAAACAAAGTTTAATGGAAAATAAAAGATAAAATAGCAAAGCGAATAATACAATCTAGCTCAAAACTCATACCTTAAACACAATAAAAGAAAGCAACAACGCGTTGTACAAGTTGGCTGGATGATTTTAATGAGCAGAATAAAACGTTTCAGCCAGTTTAGGCTTAATAACAGGAGGAGGAAACTTAGAGTATAAGTGTTGATAGAGGATTGCCAGGTGAAATGATTTTAGAAAAAGCGATTGAGATATTTTTTCTAATGGAATTTCTCCCAGTGGACGGTAAATAGTTTTGAGTTGCAAACTATACTTGATTTTAAACACATGAATAGACCAAATTGAGAGATTCAAGAACCATGTTGAAGTTACTGGTAAGTAAATAAGGTTTTTTTATTGGCAAGCACCAGTTCAAAATTTGGTGTAGTTCGACTACAATAATATACCGTCTTCTTCATGCCATAACAGTAGGTAAGCTTAAAATACAAGGAAGTTTTGTAGGAAGGAAACTGTTACAAAGTTTTAACACAAATTTCATTTAACTACTATAATGTATTTTTGAGGGCATGTGATTTGATTTGCAAACCTATTAGGTTTCCATATTGCACTCCATTTTATTGTTTTATTGACTAGTGTCTGTAAGTAATTATTGTATCTAGTATTTCTCTAAAAAAAATCTTTGTGATAAAGTTTTATTTGTGATTAATGTTGTCACTAAATGTTAAGTATTGTTTATTTTAATATTTGATTGGGGAAGTGAGTGGTATGCCAGTTAATTTGAGCAATATCATAATATTGTTGAAATTTCAAAACCTTCAACTTTTTCTTGTTTTTATCGGTTTGTGAACATTGTGTGGGTATTTAATGAGTTAATCAAGTTCTATTTCTGAATGTGCTTATGTTTATTGGGCATACGTGTTACTTTGGTTATTCTTTTAGAATCAGACGACGATGTAGCGGTGTCGTCGCAACTCATGCTTTAACATCGAATTTCTAGTCCAAATGCAGAAGTAAGTTATAATTCTTATTTTATTACACATGTTTATACATTATGTCGTTCGTTGGCTTATTATGCGGGTGATCATCGTTATAAAACATGCAGTTTTTTTTTTCATTTTCTTCGTGATAAGAAAAAATCTTAATCTTATAAATTTTAATAATGGACAATTTTCAATTCATTCCTTATAAATTAAGTAAATTAAAAAAATTTTAAAGTCAAAAGCCTAGCCAAACTGCGGAATTTTAAAGTTTTCAGATAAGTTGTAGTAGGATTAAGTACAAGCAAAAAGTATTAACAAAAGTTGTTGCAAAAGGATGAAAAAAAATATCCACATAAGAAATTTCGCTGAAACAATTCACAAATTTTTAATTTTTTACATTTTCTCAACACTTTTTTAACAAAGTTATAAGAGTGGCGTGAAGTTAAACAACTGAAGCATGAAATGTCATTGTCAGTAGAGCAGTGAACTGAGTGAGCAGTGTTGCTGTTTTCCTAAAAGGTCGAAATTATTCGATTTGGATGACTTAATCGAGAAGTTACGATATGAAAACTTTCTTAATTAGGTATTGCTACATTTCTCTTTAATCAAATTTTGCGCTTCACAAAACGTTGAGTAGTTTTATTGTATGGCAATTCGTAAAAATTTAAAAAAATTTAAAAAATTCGATTTATTTTTTCAGAAAAGTTTTGCATGCAGGATTTTTCCTTTTTTCCTTTTTTTCCTTTTTCTTAATATCTTTTTTCTCTATATTAATCGCTACTGTTACCCATACTTTACCATGAAATCTAACTTTTATCTGATTGCAGTTTGGCTTTACGCTTTCCTTTAAACGATAATTTTGTATTCTAATAAAGATGCATCTTCACGTCCTAAGCTGCGTTCGGTTTGGCTGCTCTGATGGTCTCGGAGCTTGGTTGTCATGATTACAATTAATTGGGCAATAATGAATACCATGGCAACCAAGCTCTGGAGCGCTCAGAGCATAAACCGAACGCAGCTCTAACATAACCAGCTAAAATTTTATTACTGATTGCTTTGAAAATACAAAAGTTATTTAGGTGTCTACATCTAAATGAAACGCAAACTGTAATCATATGCAAAAAAATTTGAATTTTGTATTATAAAATTAATCCTTTAATATCCTGCTTTACCAACAATGAAGCATGGACTATAAAAATGATAATTAAATTCAATAGCAAGATGGATTTTGGCAACGCGTGTTTTACAGAAGAAGTAAACAAAGTAGTAAAGAAAAGGGTCCAATAACTGGTTTACTCCGTCAACTTAGGTATTTTGCACGCCTTAGGAAAAATAATCAAATTTTGACAGATAATTCAATAGTCCTTGTCAAATAACATTTGAGAGAAAAGTTTGAGGCATAATTGTCTCTTGCGATTATGTTTGTTGCTTGCTTGAAAATTTTACTCATGATATTTGTTTTGACAAAATCATTGCTTGTCAACTCAAATACCTATTTGTTAATGATCAGCATGAACTTCATACCAGTTGAAAATTTTGCTAAGAATCCTAATTATACAACCATGAAAGGTAATAAGTAGTTAACCTACGCGTTTTTTTGTTTTAGGATCGGAATGGATAATGGTTTTTGATCGTTTAAGTCAGATCTTCCATTAGGTAGATAATAGAAAATTCCAATAAGTAAATTGGGACAAATGTAACATTTTCAGAAAAACAATCTAGTACACGTATTGCAAGTCATTGCAGTTTCACCTGACACCAATGAGTTGACTGTGGTTAGTAATTTCTATTTTGCAGTTGCGACAAAATTCTACTTCAAAACAGCAGATACACGCAGTAGCAATAGAATAAATTCATGGAAGTAGATTACGAGGATCCAACAGATAATTGAAGAATTGTTAATGAAAATAATAAACTAAATAACAGTTCTGTTATCACAAGGTAACTG